>NW_009694916.1:1061-11982 GCF_000703405.1 Apaloderma vittatum
TAGGATGTGGATGAGGGAGGAAGTCTTGCAAAGACAGAGCAGTCTTGCCTCAGCCCCATCCCCCACAGACAGTTGACAGGTGAGCGATCATTTGCCTCATTACCAGCAAAACACATATAATGGGTGACACCCATGCATATGCTAATGAAGATTATCATGAACACGCATCCCATGAAGTGTCTTACTCCTCTTCATACATATGATACGCTGGTATGTAGATCAACGTGGAGAGAGACCCAGGGAAATGGTGTAAAAATTGAGGAGGAGCATGGTAAATGGGAGAAAAAAGACAAAAATAAGATTGATGCATCCCTGAACCCTCATTGGCAGAACTAATGCAGGAATCATAGAATCACAGAATCATTAACGTTAGAAAAGACTTCTAAGACCACCAAGTCCAACCATCAACATAATACCACCATGACCACTAAACCATGTCCCAAAGTGCCACGTCTACATGTTTTGTGAGCTCCTTCAGGGATGGTGACTCCATGATTTTCCTGGGCAGTCTGTTCCAATGATTAACCACTCTTTCAGTAAAGATATCTTTCCTAATATCCAGTCTAAACCTTTTCTGGCACAACTTGAGGTTGTTTCCTCTTGTCCTATTGCTTGTTACTTGAGAGAAGAGACTGACCTCTGCCTCGCTACAAGCTCTTTTCAGGTAGTTGTAGAGCATGATTAAGATTTCCCCTCAGCCTCCTCTTCTCCACACAAAACAAACCTGGTTCCTTCCACCACTCCTCATAAGACTTGTTCTCCAGACCCTTCACCAGCTTTGTTGCCCTTCTCTGGACTCACTCCAGCACCTCAATGTCTTTCTTATACTGGATCTGATGATCTGGAACTTGGACTTGTGCTATCTCTATCTCTCTCCCACCCTTCTCTTTCCTCCTTTTCCTTGCTATTGTTCAGTAACGCAGGGCATTACTGAATATAACAATTTGTTATATATCTTGTCCTTTTCCTTGTTATCATTAAGGTATATTGTATCTCTTGCCATAATTTCTTATATACTTAATCATTTTTTGTGAATCCACTTAATATACTGTGGGAAATTAATAAATGTTTGCATATGGACTTTGACACTTGTCTCATCATTGTCCAGTCCATTGGGGATTTATGAATCTAAGTCACTTGTCTCCTTCTGAGAGGGACATGACACTAGCACAAGGCATTATTCCTCCTTAGGTGCAGAACTTAGTATCTACCTTTGCCAAATTTCAGGAGATTCTTTTAGGCCCACTTCTCCAGCCTGTCAAGTTCCCCTAAACAGTGGTACATCTGGAGAATAAGCCATTTCGCTCCATATTATATCATCTAGAAACTTGTTGTGAGTGAACTCTGTCCCATCATGTCACTAATGAAGACGTTAAACAATATCGACCCTTGGGTCATATCGCCAGTGATTGGCCTCCAGCTGGACCTCATGCCACTGATCACAACCCTTAAACCTGGCAGTTTAGCCAGTTTTTATTGCACCTCACTGCCCATTTATGTAGCCTGTATTTTACCAGTTTTGTCTATGAAGATGTTACAAGAAACAATCTTAAAAGTCTTGCTTCAGGGTCAAGATAAACTATGTCCACTGCTCTCCTCTCATTCACTAAGCCAGTCATCTCATCATAGATGTCTATCAAGTTGGTCAGGGATGATCTCCCATGGATTCATAAATCTCATAAATGCAGGATGACTACTCCCAGTCACCTTCTCCTTAGCATGTCTGGAAATAGTTTCCAGGTTTATTTGTTCCATCATGTCCCCCACTGCCAAGATGATGGTGACCAGGATGAAGTTCTTGGACCTTCTTTCTCAAAAATAGGGGTGCCGCTTGCTTTCTTCCCATCCTCAGAAACCTACCCTGCTTGCCATGACCTTTAAAAGACGACTCAGCACTCATGGGTGCAACACATCGGTTCCCATATGCCAAAAGAGAATGCAAAATTTGACTCTCCTTGATGAAAACTTGTCTAAGTTCAGGAAAGCATCTAGTAAGAAAAACTGTCAAATGGGAAACAACACATGAAAACCCACTTTGTACCAGGCTGCGAACAGCTGTCTTATCTTCAGGAAGAGGTTCATGTCATCACTTTTGATCACTACTCATGACAACAATATCCATGTACAAGAACATAAAATATAGGAGGGAGAAAGTTTTTCCTCTGTATTGGCCAGCATTTCTAGAAGTTGGAAACTATGGAAATGACCTGGCCATCCAGCTAGGAGTGTGAAGGCAGCGTCAGAAAGATAACTGGGGGAGGAGAGCTTTTTCAAGTATTCTGGAGCACTATGCTGAGAGGTTTCATTTACATCTACATGTAATCTTTCATTATTCTCCTAAAAGACTAGCAAATGCAAATCACAATAAAATGCTTATTGTAAAAGAAGCATAACCAAACACAGAAGGAAACTATGATTCATTAGGACTGGGACAATTCAATCCTTTCTGAAGATAAGTATTTACTTCTCCCTGACTCACCATTACCTGAAGCAGCAGCAAATTCTCCAAGTCAAGAAGAACTGTAACAGCTCAGCACATGAATTATAGGCTTACATTGAAACAGAGCTAATGGAAGCTGCTAGAAAGAAGATGGGACAGAGAAGTTTCCTAGGGGATTGAATGCAATAAGCAACTCAGTAGTGCTTGCTGCAGACATGCCTGTGCACACACACATGGTAGAGAGGCAATGAAAGCCCATGAAAATGTCTGCGGTGGAGCTATAATTAGTGTGATCTTAAGTATAAGATGAGAGAAACTTTTACAGAGGTAGTGCAAGCTGGAAAGAGGTGTGGAACTGAGCAAAACTAGACTCGTACGCTGTTCAGAGAAATGGGATTTTGTAGGTGTTTGAAATAACAGATTTGTAGTGAAGAAAAATCAGACTCTGTAACCTAATAAAAAAGCTTGCAAGACCAGGAATAATGATTAAACCCTTAGGTCATGGGTACACCTATCTGGATAGGAGAGAAATTGAAATGTTATTCTTGCTGAGTCAAGGTGGAAAGAAGATATTCATACAGCTTAATCAGAAAGTTAATTGGAAGTATTTAAGCAAAAACTGCTGCAAGAGCTAGAGGCTTTATGGTAGGAGTCTGGGAAACCTGAGGATGCCTCCAAAGGGCTCAACACTCATGGCTGCAATTTTTACTGGGGAAAAAAATTTGATATAAAGTTGAAACCTAGTCTCTGAATTACTTCTGGTTGTTTTAGATTTGATTGTACTTTTGCTATTTATAAGGAAGGGACCAGAGTAAATGCTTTCATTTTCCAGACAATATCTGTAATTTTCTAAAAAAAAGCCAGGACATATCACACATAAACATCCACTTTAAGTATCAAGTAGGCGCCCACAAGAAAGGAGTTCAACTACCATTTTACACAACAGATTTTTGTTCTGTTTGCAAAATCCTTTATTATTTCACACAAAATGACCCTCAGAGGATACAGATTAACTTCAGTTATCTTTGGAAGCCTCTCAATGAATTCAATTTCATGGGTGCTGGATAGTTGTCTATATTTCAAAGAAAGAGCTGCCATGCAGGAAGGCACCTTTCAGACAAGAATCACAGAATAGCTGTTTGTGATAGTGGTTCACAGCAGCACATATGTAGTCTCTTCAGAACAAAAAGTTAATTTTTTTAAGTGAGATAAAACCAGAACTGAATTTTGAGATAATCAGTCAAGAACTCCATTTGATGGTGAAAAAGTCATAAATCAGGCAAAGGTCTGTCCAGCAGTGTAAGCCACTTGCCAGCAGATAGTTATCTTCAACACTCAAGTCTCTCGCAGAAATTTTAACTAATGAATCCACTGTAATAAACTCATTAGCAGTTGTTCCAATGCTTTTAACCACTCTAAGCCTCTGAGGCTCCAGAAAGCTAGCTATTTTAGAGGCTGTAAATTTTGCTAAAATGTGGCAGACATTTGCACAAGGCTTTCCTCAGAAAACAGAAGTGTGCTCAACTGTCTCCCACTTCTTGGAAAATCGTAACCTTTGTGGCAACCTTTCCTGGAAGAACACATCCTACAGTGCTACTCTATGGCTGCTCAGACTACAAAGCATGGCCAGCAATAAACACATATCCTTTTATGCTTAACAGTCAGGTCTTTCCTTACTTTTGGGGCTAAAACAAAACCTCCTACAGCTACAGCTGCATTAGGGACTACAGCAGCTGGCAGTGTTGACTTTGTGCAGCAAAGAACAATAGATGTACAACACACAAAGGTCATCACTGTGACAGAGCGGGACCTGCTCTAACAAGTTATGAATATGTAATACAAAATGGAGTTTGACAGGTGTTTTCCATTCTCCAGGCTGTAGTCCCAAAGGATGTGGAAAACTGTACTCTTAACTGGGTTTTGAAAAAGCTACCTAAACCCACTGCTGTGTCACGAGGAGCCTCATATCCGATGGTGCTCCCTGGCCAGGAGTGCAGTACTCAAAGGTTTCCTGAGGAGGGTCATGGGTAGGAGCACCTTGTCCAGGCCACAGTGCACACCTTCAGGCACGGAGTCACGACTGGCCAGTGCATGGCCAATAGAGCACCCATCGTCACTCTCACTTAGACCTCATTTGAATTCTTTGTATACAAACCCTAGAATGTGTACAACCCCAGAATGCAGACCAGACAACACTAATCTCAAAGTACGAGTGAGGCACTCAGGTGGGATCAGAGGGAGCCCTGCCAACTTGGGCAGCCTTCAGAGTTTCCTGCCCCTTTTTACCAGATGGACACCCTTACAGCAAAAACATACTGTGGGAAAAGGAGAAAAGTCATTCTACACCAGGAAAGAGCTATGCTTTTCATCCTTACCTGTTCAGAAGATATTTCTGCCAGTATGCCCCAAGGACAACACATGCAGCTTCTAGACTCTCAGGGCTGGGATCCCTGAAGGATCCCCATTCCCCCGGAGGATGCTCTGTAGCACAGCTCTGCTTTTATCGTTTGTGCCACAGTCCTCAGCATGAAGCAGTAGGAGTTCACAGAGACACTCTGATGTTTCCTTGTGTGATTGACTCTAACCGCATCTAACAGATTGGTACATATGCCTGGTACAATCCCTTGCACTCCAAGGCAGAGGATCTGGATAGACTTGTTGCTTTGAGAATAACAACACATTTCAGCACTTAGTAAGTTTATCCTTGTCTCAGATGCTCTGTGCAGAATAATCTGCATTTTATCAATATTGAGAGAAACAGAACGTATTTTATAAGTGACCTGTCATCATTTTATGCAAATTGAATACACACAAGTCCATGGGCCCTGATGAGATGCACCAAAGAGTGTTGAGAGAGCTGGCTGATGTTGTCTCTACCACTCTCAATCATTTTCAAAAGATCATGGCAAACAAGAGAGGTTCCTGAGGACTGAAGAAAAGCCAATGTCACTCTAGTCTTCAAAATGGGCGAGAAGGAAGATGCAGGAAACTACAGACCAGTCAGTCTCACCTCGATCCCTGGAAACATGATGGAGCAGCTCATTCCAGAGGTCATCTCTAAGCACATGGAAGAGAAGAAGGTTGTCAGTAGTAGTCAATATGGATTTACCAAGGTGAAATCGTGCTTGACTAATCTCATAGCCTTCTATGATGTTGTGACTGAATGGGTAGATGCAGGGACCCCAGTGGATGCAGTCTACCTTGATCTTAGCAAGGCTTTCCACACAGTCTCCCATAACATCCTCGTGAGCAAGCTCAGGAACTGTGGGATAGAAGAATGGACAGTGAGATGGATTAAGAACTGGCTACAAAATAGAGCCCAAAGAGTGGTGATCAATGGCGCCGAGGTCAGCTGGAAATCTGTAACTAGCGGAGTCCTCCAGGGATCAGTGCTGGGTCCAGTCCTGTTCAACATCTTTATCAACAGTCTTGATGACGGGACCAAGTGCCTTCTCAGCAAGTTTTCTGATGCTACAAAACTGGGAGGCTTGGCTGACACACTTGAAGGCTGTGCAGCCATTCAGCAAGATTTGGACAGACTGGAGAGCTGGGCAAAGAGGAACCTGACGAGGTTCAGCAAGAATAAATGCAGAGTCCTGCACCTAGGAAGGAATAATAAAATGCACCAGTACAGGTTACTAAGTGATCTGCTAGAGAGCAGCTCCGAGGAGAAAGACCTTGGAGTCTTGGTGGGCAACAAGTTATCCGTGGGACAGCAGTGTGCCCTTGTGACCAAGAAGGCCAATGGTATCCTGGGGTGCATTAAGAAGAGTGTCCAGCAGATCGAGGGAGGATCTCCCCCCGCTCTGATCTGCCCTAATGAGACCTCACGTAGAGTGCTGCATCCAGTTCTGGGTTTCTAGTTCAAGAGGGACAAGGATTTACTTGAGAGAGTCCAACAGAAGGCTTCAGGGATGATTAAGGGACTGGAACACCTGTCTTATGAGGAAAAACTGAGAGACATGGGGTTTTTAGCCTGGAGAGGAAAATACTGAGAGGGGATCTAATTAATGTGTATAAATACATGAGGGCTGGGCATCAAGAAGGAAGGGACAACCTCTTTTCACTTGTGATAGGACAAGGGGCAATGGGTTCAAGCTAAAGCACAGGAAGTTCCACCTCCACATGAGGAAGAACTTCTTTACTGTGAGGGTTACAGAGCATGGGAACAGGCTCCCCAAAGAGGAGTCCCCTTCTCTGGAGGCTTTCAAGACCCATCTGGATGCATTTCTGTGTGACTTGCCCTAGGTTCTGTGGTCCTCCTCTGGCAGTGGGGTTGGATTCAATGATCTCCAGAGGTCCCTTCCAACTGCTAACATTTTGTGATTCTGTGATTCTGTGATTTCCAGTTTGGCTGATAACACATGTAGCTGGGTCATGGTTTTAAAAGTTTCATCACAGTTCAGTAGTAGTCAATCATCTTCCAATGAAAGCTAGAATTCTTAGATCCTCACAACACACTAGACATCAGAACTGCAGGGGCTAGAAAAACACAAACCCAACTAATTTTGAAAGATTTCAGTGGTGATCATGAGAACTTGCAGTTCAGCCAGAGTCTGCCCATGTCTGGGTACAGCTAAAACCAAGCACCCTGGCGTGCTGCTCCATTTCTGCTGCTCCAAATCTGACCCCTGCTGACACTAAAAGAAAAGTGAGAGAGGAGAGGACAACCCTGTTACACAGACTGGGAGGAATGGAAGAGTCCAGCCAGGGCATAGCTGCGGCGCTGGTCTGCCTTTGTTTAGCTCTGCCTATGGCCGCATACTGGCTGCAGTAGTGACTTCACTTCATCAAAAGAGTAGTACTCTTACTTCATCAAAAAAACGGCTCCTCCATGCTGGGAGATGTAAGATCTGTCAGGCCAAACATCCTCCCAGATAGTGTTCAGGACAGCAGGCAGCTCAGCCGCAGCCTCAATGCACTTGGAAGAGTCCGAGGTGCCAAATCTCCCGTGATCTGCCAGCAGAGCAGCAGCTCTGTGTTGGCAGTCATGAGCCCTTCCGAAAGATAACCTTCACCACTGGTGTGGCCCTCACACTAGCTGACGGCCCATGTCACAGGAGTCGGGACAGATGACCCCCGAACAAAGTAAAAAGCATCAGCAAGTGACAAGCAAGACACGACCTCACTGCAGCTCTGTCAGAGTGTTGCAGACAGGGGAGGATACGGCTCTGAAACAGCGATCTCCAACCTCTGGTGTAGCTGATAGCTGAGGGAGCTGTCCTCACATCTTCAGCTTATTTTCATATGTAAATTTGGCCTCATCTTGCATGTTTGATGAATAACCTTTGTTGCTGCTACTGATGTCTTCTTCAGCACATATGGATCATGCTCTTGCTACAGTCAGCTGGTACAAACCCAGTCTTTCTCAGACTGCTGCACTCCTGCTTTAAGTAAAGATTTGAAGCTTAATTATTTTAAATAAATTAGTTTCCTTCCTTAAGATTTAGGGATGTGATTTAACAAGTTCAGGAGTGACATTTAGAAGTGTAGTAGTGAGTCAGTTTGAAATCCAGGCTGTGCCAAAAGGGTGCAGTTGAGAACAGAGTGAAATGCAAATGTAAACTCTCTGGAGCTTTAATCCTAATTGCAATATTACTGATAAAACTCAGCCCAGAACTGACCCAGATTCATCTTGCCTAGCTTTTTAAACGTAGATGTGACGCCCCATTTAGAAGCTGTTGTCCTACACACCATCTGTAGTTTACGAAGAAAAAGCAAGACCTATGGGGGAAGTCAGCCTGATCTGAACCCCAGATCTGAGCTGCCTGCTAGTACTTCATGTCTCCAGTATTCAACTCCCTTTTAAAATAAATGTCCTGACTGCACTCTCCCTTATATCTGTGAGCTGTAGGAGTCAGGCTGCTCACAAAAATCTGCTTTATACACTAAAACAACTAGAACTTACCCTCTCTAATCAACTTTCATAGCTTGCTGTCTCATCTGCTCTATTATTCTCCTATAATGACCACCGAGGATTCCTGTGGTTTATGAGCATGCCCCAGGAGGTGCCATTTTGCACACATAACAGATATTGCTCATATCCATGTTAAAGCTGGAGTTTATACAGCTACCTGGAACATAACTCCAGCCGGTTTTAGGAAGTCATGGACATAGGGCTCCAAATGTAGCCTCATGAGCCTTGTAAAAGTACCTCCCAGTTCATGGCGGCCTCCACGGTCACCAGGGCCACTGCTGTGCTTTCCAAGAGAATCTACACTCCTCCTCTTCTGAAAGGCTGCCTCAGTATGTACTGCCATGTGGGGTTATGCCATCCCAGGTGTTGGACTTCTTTGGCATTTTGGCCAGACTGGCAGGGTGCCTCTGAATAGCAGCCCTGTCCTCCAGTCTACTGCCCACTCCCCCAGCCTGGTGTCATCCAGGGAGGGTTCTGCCTCCCTTTATCATCCTCCAACACATCCTTTCAGACATTTCAAAAGGAAAAGAAGTTCTATCCCTGCTTCTTTCTGTCTCTTTCTCAGGCCTGAATGATCCCATACAAGGGGGGTAGTTACAAAGTCTCTTTAGCTTGGAGAAGAGGAGGCTGAGGGGTGACCTCATAAATGTTTATAAATACGTCAAGGGGAAGTGTCAGGAGGATGGAGCCAGGCTCTTTTCAGTGACGTCCAATGATAGGACAAGGGGCAATGGATATAAGCTGGAGAAAAAACTTTTTCAGTGTGAGGGTGACAGAGCCCTGGCACAGACTGCTCAGGGAGGTTGTGGAGTCTCCTTCTTTGGAGACTTTCAAAACCTGCCTGGACGCGTTCCTGTGTGATCCTGCTCTGGCAGGGGGGCTGGACTAGATGATCTTTTGAGGTGCCTTCCAACTCCTGACATTCTGTGATTCTGTGAAGAAAGTATATTTGACAGAGACAGCTAACTGTGAGACTGCACTGACAAAATTCAGAAAAAAAAAATTGAAGAGGAAAATGGTATTCTTGTGTTTTAAGCGTACACAGACAATCCAAGATTTCTATTTGCCTTTAAGGAACATAAATTTTTACTGGTTTTATTTGCTGGAAACAAAGCATAATACTCAGTATCATAGCACAATGCCAGGGATCTACAAGTTGTGTAGTCACAGGATAGACCAATAAAATAAAAAATGTACCTTAAAATCAGCCAGATATAAAATAACTTTTCTGAGAGCAAAGAACCAGAACAGTCTAGAAGGCTGATGGACCATTGAAGAAAAAGACTCAAAAGTCTTTACTTCAGTAAAGTTCTCCAATTGTTCAACCTGCAATAAATAGGTATTTAAGAATATACATTTTACTATGCTTAGCTTGGAAATTGAGAGAGATGATACCATTAATATAACAAAATAAATAAATAATTTGACCATACTATCAAAAATCTGTGCTCATTTTACAATCTTTTCAACAGGAAAAAATATCATTTCCTGACTGAACTCAAGGTGAAGAGGGATTAAAGCGATAACATTCAAAAGAAGTGGCATTTGTTTATATCCTCTAAAACAGGTCGGGATTAATGAGACAGAAGAAACTATCAAGATGACTTAATGCAAGTCATGGAAGATTTTAAGGTGCCCTTTCATTCTGAAAAGTAATGCTAAAATTACACTTTCCAGTTCCATATTTCTCACCTTTCACTAATTTTTCTCCAGAATTCTCCAAGTTTATAAGTAGTCACTGTTTCAAAAATGACAAGGCTTGCAAAGCAGCTTATTTTTTTAAAACAAGTACTGTCTGTTTCCCAACAGGAAATTAAGATTCTGAGATTGCAGTTTGCATCTGGGGCTACGAAAGCATTAGCTGTCCCCATCCTATGAACCAGCTTCCCAGCTAGGGTGAAATTAAGTCCCTCAGACGGCCTTAAAGGACTGTTTGTTACTGAAGAAAAGACAATAGGCCAGCAGGTAAAGCCTACCCACAATATACACGAGAAACCTAATTTCAGGCCCATCACTGGTATGGAGCATAGCAAGGATATGAACACAGGTGTCACCTAAGTAGAGTGATATACTGATACTGGGAGCAACTTGGAAGTGGTCCGTGAGCTGGGAACAGCAGCAGTGTACCCCCGTGTTGCACGGATACTTCAGCAGGGCCTGCTGCAGCCGCCTGCCTGCAGTTCACGGGGTTAGAAGCACAGCAGAAGACCAGGGCTGGACTCCAGATTTTGAGGATAGAGCTGCACAGGAAGAGTTTGGTTTCCTTAGAGAGAAGAAAGTCATAGGGATGTTGGGTGGAAGTCAACTCTGGTGGTCACCCAAACCAACTTCCCGCCCAAAGCAGGAGTACTTCCAGCACCAGACAAGCTCTGCTGTGGCTTTGTGTAGCCCGGTCTTGAACACCCTGAGGGGAAGCAAGTGCATCACCGTCTGGGGCACATGTCCCAGTGCTGCACCACACTCCCAGTGATGTGGCTTCTCCTCACATCTAGTCTGAGCCCCCCATGCCTCAATGTGGCCATTTATCCCTCGCCGTATGTCTTGGGTTACAATATGTAACCAAA
>NW_009694917.1:0-1508 GCF_000703405.1 Apaloderma vittatum
AGAGCTTTTGGCCTGTGAGCTTTTGCCGTCTTAGCTTCTGCCGTTTGGTCTTTTGCTCGTAGGGGTTTTGCTCGTTGGGCTTTTGCTCGTTGGGCTTTTGCTCGTTGGGCTTTATGCTTTTAGGCTCTTTACTTTTGGGCTTTTGCTCGTTGGGCTTTTGCTCTTTGGACGTTTGCTCTTTCGGCTTTTGCTCTTGGAGCTTTTGTTGTTTGGGCTTTTCCTATTTAGGCTTTTCCCTGTGAGCCTTTGGCCTGTGAGGTTTTCGCCTGGGAGCTTTTGCCGTTTGACCTTTTGCCGTTTGGGCTTTTGCTTTTTGGGCTTGTGCTCCTTGGGCTTTTGCTCCTTGGGCTTTTGCTCCTTGGGCTTTTGCTCTTTGGGCTTTTGCTCTTTGGGCTTTTGCTTTTGGAACTTTTGCCATTTGAGCTTTTGCCGTTTGAGCTTTTGCCGTCTGAGCTTTTGCTCGTTGGGCTTTTGCTCATTGGACTTTATCCTTTTGGGCTTTTTGCTTTTGGGCTTTTTCCTCTTGGGCTTTTGCTCTTTGGGCTTTTTCCCTTTAGGCTTTTCCCTTTGAGCTTTCGAGGGGGGGGCTTTTTCCTTTTAGGCTTTTTCCTTTTGGGCTTTTGCTGTTTGGGCTTTTGCTCTTTAGACTTTTTCCCTTTAGGCTTTTTAACTTTGGGCTTTTCCTTTTGAGCTTTTGGCCTGAGAGCTTTTGAACTGTCAGCTTTTGCCCTTTGAGCTTTTGCTGTTTTACTTTTGCCTTTTGAGCTTTTGCCATTTGAGCTTTTGCTGTTTGGGCTTTTGCCATTTGGGCTTTTGCCATTTAGACTTTTGCTCTTTGGGCTTTTACTCTTGGGGCTTTTGCTCTTTGGGCTTTTCCTATTTCGGCTTTTCCCTGAGAGCTTTTGACCTGTGACCTTTTGACCTGTGAGGTTTTCGCCTGGGAGCTTTTGCCGTTTGAGCTTTTGCCGTTTGGGCTTTTGCCTTTTAGGCTTTTGCTCGTTGGGCTTTAGCTTTTTGGGCTTTTGCTTTTTGAACTTTTGCCATTTGAGCTTTTGCCGTTTGAGCTTTTGCCGTCTGAGCTTCTGCTGTCTGAGCTTTTGCCGTCTGAGCTTTTGCTCGTTGGGCTTTTGCTCATTGGAGTTTTTCCTTTCGGGCTTTTTCCTTTTGGGCTTTTTCCTCTTGGGCTTTTGCTCTTTGGGCTTTTTCCCTTTAGGCTTTTCCCTTTGAGCTTTCGGCCTGAGAGCTTTTGGCCTGTGAGCTTTTGCCGTTTGGACTTTTGCTCGTAGGGCTTTTGCTCGTTGGGCTTTTGCTCGTTGGGCTTTTGCTCGTTGGGCTTTTGCTCGTTGGGCTTTTGCTCGTTGGGCTTTTGCTCGTTGGGCTTTTGCTCGTTGGGCTTTTGCTCGTTGGGCTTTTGCTCTTTGGGCTTTTGCTCATTGGGCTTTTTTCAATTTGGGCTTTTTCCTTTTGGGCTTTTGCTTTTTGGGCTTTTGCTCTTTGGGCTTTTTCCC
>NW_009694918.1:0-86684 GCF_000703405.1 Apaloderma vittatum
TTGGTTACATATTGTAACCCAAGACAGGCTTCTTTCAGCAGATCTACCCCTAACCAACAATGATACATGGAGCTGTTCTTCCCCAGGTGCAGGACCCTACATTTGCCCTTGTGGAACCTCATTAGGTTCCTCTCTGCCCATCACTCCAACCTGTCCAGGTCATGCTGGCTGACAGCACAGCCTTCTGATGTGTCTGTCACACTTCCCAGTTTTTAATAATCAGCAACTTGCTGAGGATACACTCTGTCCCCTTGTCTAGGCCATTGATGTATATTTTGACTAAGACCAGACCCAGTATTGATCCCTGGGGAACACCAATGTCTATGATCCTCCAACTCAACACTGCACCATTGATCAGAACCCTCTTGAGCTCTGTCACTCAACCAGCTCTTAGCCCACCTCACTGTCCACTCATCTAACACCCACTTACTGAGTTTCCTAATGAGGATGTCCTAACGAGACAGTGTCAAAAATCTTGCTGAAGTCAAGGTAAAAGCCTTGCTGAAGTCAAGATAGATTACATCCACTGGTCTCCCCTCATTTAACCAGCCAGTTATGACAACACAGAAGGCTATCAGATTGGTAAAGCAATTCTCCTTGGTGAATTTATGCTGACCTCTCCCAATAACTTTCTTCCACACATATTGAGATGATATCCACAATTTGTTCCATCACTTTTCCAGGGACAGAAGTGAGTCTACAGTTATTAAAGATTTTAAATATAGTATTGACAATTCTTCCTATTAAGAAAAAAGATAGGAAAAGTGTAATACTCTCAATGGCTGTGAGATATCAAACTCAGAATACTTTCTATACCCTTAGCCATCTATAATATAAAACATCAATGTAGCTTTGTCCTTCTCGTATATGTTCATATTACTCTAAAGAAAAGAACCTTTAATCATTAGCTTATGTTTGAATGTCAGCAATCATGCTTTGGTTTAATAATTTTGCTAATCTATCTCTAAGCATTGGCCCACAGTACATAACTGAATGACCAAAGTTTTATTTTTCTTTTAAAAAATTGCCTTTTTGAAGTCACATATTCTCCTAAATATTTAAATGGAAATGTAAATAGATGATGCATCACATTGTTGAACATTTAGAATATTTTATTACATAATTATATTTGTACAAGGTAAAAAAAAAATCATGACAAGGTATTAACTTTAAAGTCTTAATTCTTGGTTACTCATGTTATTTATGTTGCTTATTACTTTACAGGTAATTGGAGCATATATTTAGCAGAGGTGGAGCATGTGCATTTAGCAGAACAATTTAAAAATTTGTTTTCAAGTGTTGCATTTACTGCGAGCAACACTAGTGCTGTATGCATTTCTATGAACATTGCTATGAATTATTTTTTAACAGGTATGACATAAGAAAGTACAATGTAAAATTATTGGTAAATATAAATTCAACATTATTACTATGCATATTGGTATTGGTGACCTCATTTGAAGAAACGGACTTTTCCAGCCAAGGAAACAAACAATTCAAGTTAATCCATCTTGCCAGGTTTCTTTAGGGGATTTATGTTCATTTGAAATATTTCTTCTATCTATAAATTAAGACAAGATTAGTGATGGTTAAGGAACTACTTTTGTTAGAATGGGAACACCATCCTACAGCCCAATTTCATACAACTGAATTAGATGAAATCTATTCATGGGACTTATTTGAGAACAAGTATCAATGTAAGATTCTATTCAGGAATAGCTGCTATGGATTAATAACTGTATGGATTCATTAATCTAACCTTTATGAATAATTAAACAAAAATGAGTGTATGTAATAGCAGAAACTACCAACGAGCTTGGTTTTGTGATAAAGTTAGCCCAAGTTTCTAGCAGAATCAAAAAAACAAAAAAGACAAATACTTATTTGCTAAATCTGTTGGCAATACCAAAGGATTTCTGAAAGTGCCATCTTTAGACTGGTCCAAGTCTTCATGTACATAAGACCTTTCCCTGAAAAATAAAATAAGACAATTTTTTCTGTAGCGTAGACCACAACATAAGATAAATAAATCAATGAGCATAATTGTCTATGACAAAAACCACAAATACTTTCCAGCCCACAGTCCTAACATAAAGAAATGGTACTCCATGACAAAAAAGGAACATGTGTTCTAATAGATAAGAGACTACTCGCACTGATGACTGATAAAATCATACAAATTAAATCAGGCTTCTGAAATGTTCCTGACTTGAAAAGAGAAAAAAGAATATTATCTTTATGTTTTAAATATAGAAGTCAGGGCAAAAAGGTTTATCAGTGATATTTAAGTGTTCAAACAATGGAAAATTAATAGATGAGCATGAAAAACAATTAATAATGAAACAAAGTGCTTGTTGATATGGGACAAAGAAAGAGCTATTCCCTTAACAGAAGCAATCATTTTGGTGCAGGACTGCAACATCTTAGATGCTCTCAGCAAGGAGTGCAACAATTCTTCCACAGGACCCTCAAGTCTTTCTCTTGGAGTTATAAAGTATTAGATGTAGTCAAAAGAAGCAAAATCACGTCCTTTTTTTTTTTTTTTTCATAGCTGATTAATCTCCTGTGGTCACCAAAAGAAAATCCTGAACAATCTAAAAATAAGAATTCAGTTACCAGATTAGAGTTCACACTGCTGTCTGAAGACCTCTACTTGCTGAGAAAGAGTCTGGTCTTTATGAGTTGACACAACATGATGTTTTCATCTTCCACAGCAGAGAAGACTGATGAAAGTTTTTGCTGTCCTGGCACCATCTTCTTGAACTTCTTTTATTTCATGAGCACCCAGGGCCTCCAGTCATATTCTCTTTACATTTAGTGGTATAATTCAAAACAAAGAAACGTAATTTGGGATATAGAAATTCAGAACTGTTCGACCTTCTCTATTACACAGAAGACAGGGCTAGGATGATCCTGGTATTGGCTTCTGGTCTTTTTAATCTTTGAATCTCTGGGAATTCTTATGAGTCACTCATAAAGTATGCCAGAGATTAGCTTCTTAACACAAGGAACATCCAAAGAAGAAAAGCCTTAACAAACTAATGTTTTGTTGTTACTAAACCATTCTATGAAATCATTCATGAAAGTAATTCTCAAATTCTTTCATACTGTAGACAATTTATCATCTACTCACGGCTGCTTGCCTTTGGGGCCTCCTTTCAGGTTTCATTTTAAGCAAATACGGTGCTTGATTATACTAACTGGCATATTAGGAACTTGAAGTGGGAACTGATTTAATATAACTTTAGTGTCATGCAGAAGGCCAAGCTACATGATTGTAGACCCACTGGGTTCCCTTTCCAAATAAAACAGCAATACAGTTATTGACATTATTATTATTGACCATGGCCTACCCACATCTTTTTTTTCCAGGTTATATTTTTGACATCCTTTTCTTTGCCTGTATTTTTGATTCTTTTAATTTTGCTGTTAATTGTAAGTTGTAACTTGACAAAAGACATGATAAAAGGTGCATCATGACGAAAGACATAATAAAGGTGGATAAAAGGCAATCATGAGATTCCAGAGTTGTTTGGGGCTTTTTTATTAGTTATTCGGCTAGTGTAATGACATAAAACCTTCTGGAAAGCTTAAATAATGGACAGAACTTGGAACTGCAGTATACATCAGCAGTGTAATTGATTGGACAGTTGCAATGTTTGAACGATCTTTTGACCCTGTGACAGTGTAGTACACACTGATGGTTGAAAATCACTGAGTCACTAATTACGTGATGCGAGTCAGACCCTCAGTTTGCACCAGAAGTCTTCCCTCTTGAATGCAAAATAAAACAAAGTTTTTGAAAGAACGTAACAATATTACTGCCATATAGATTGAATTTAATAAATTATTTTGTTTTGGATGTTGAAATGTTACCTCAATATTTGCTGTGATCCTCAGAAAAGAATAAAATATATTGAATTCTTAATAAATAAGCTCTAACAAAACAGGTTAAATAAATTTGAATCTTTTAGTATCAGGAGGTGCTATATAAGGGAGATATACTTTATTTTTACATCGACAGTGAATAAATTCCATCAAAAGCAGAAATTATTTGTGAATCAGCCAATAGGTTCACTACCTGAATCCATAATCAGAAAAGACAGCTTTAGTGAAGGACAGAGAGCTATTAGACTGCAGGCTTCTTTCAGCATTTTTTGCTAACATTATTTTGCCCTTATAACTTCATGTGAGACTTCTAATTTCAGCTGGTATTGTAGGAACAAAATGATTGTACAATAATAGATTTGTTTGGCTGGATAACTTTGTTCTCCATATTTTTATAACGTATTGGAGATGGGCTAGAGGATTAACTATAATGACCAAAACCACTAAAATGTAGGTAGCACATTATTCCTTCTACAAGCTGCAGCACATCATGCCTGATGCTAATTTTTTTTGTTAAATCCAGAGAAATACAGAGTATTCTATCTGATTCTTTCCCTGCATCTAATGCACCATAAGCCTTTTATCCTTTACAGGATAAGTTGCAGCCTGGAGTCAACTGTAACTCACAGTTTTAAGAATAATTGATTTTGGCAGCTGCACGTATGTTAACTCTTTCCTGCTTTTGCATGGTATTTTGGGTGACAATCAAAGGCCAGACAGACACCGAGATGTTCTGCATCTTTCCACCAGACGGACATCTACAGTCATATCCCCTGAGAGAGAATGTGTATGGCTGAATGGCTAGTATCATGCAAAAAATATCGGTGTTTATATGCTAGCTTATGCATTTCCAATATATTGAGATCTGTGCCACTAATCTTACTGCAAATATTATTTTCACAGATCTGGTTCCCCTGAAGTTCAGATCACAGCATAGCACCAAAAGGGGAAACCGTTCGGACTTCTTAACCACCTCTGAGCTGATTTCTGCTGAATTAACACTTAAGGATATAAGTAATATGTAATCAGTGTTCAACAGAAGAACACGTTTCAATGAAGTTGTACCTTCTCTGCATGGCAGCTTCAGTGACACCTATATGATATGTATATCACTACACTTATTCTTGTTTCATTTTGCTTTTTAAGCTTCTTTTCATGAAAATAACAAATATATTGACTGTAATTATTTTCCAAATAATTGCTGCATTATTACCTGATGTGTTGCTGACATTTTATTTATGGGCAAAATGACAGACATCTTTATTAAAGATACAGTGGTAATTAAACCCACTTTTTCTCCTTTCTCACAAATACTACAAAGATATCATTCTTGTTAACTATTATCATTAATATTAAAAGTCAGCTAGATAGATACATAAATATCTTACACTTTATTCTGTCTGTGGTAATTAAAAGTTAATAAAATTGCTCTCTGTGTCTTTTTTAATTGAATACCTGTGACTTTAAGCCACTCCAGTACTTCAATTAAGTATACTACTTCTGATATAGTATATTTCATATTTCTTTCAGCATATCGTATTATACAAAAATTTTGAAAACAGTTGCATTTAACAGCTATTACACCCACATGTTTAACCTCAGCCAGATTCCTTCAGGCACAGCTTAACTGTCTCTTCTGCTCTTACAGAAGCAGAAGGTAAAAGAATCTGAGTATTTTACTTTTTGCTCTGCCAAAAGTAGAGCTCCTCAGATGTTTGTAACAACTTGCACTGTGCGTATCAGAAAACACGCTTCCGTATGTTTATGATGCAGGGTTTTGGGGCAGTTCGTTATTCATAGAACACTATCTAGAACTGTTAAATGTGTATTTTTATGCACCACAGAAAACGCGCCATCTTAGATGTTATAATCTCCATAGGTTTTATTTTTTAAAAAATGTCCTCTAAATATAATTTTTTTACATCTTTTTTCCTATATCGTATAAATTCTACCATATTGTTTTATTGGTTGTTTTTTTCTCAGAGAAAACTGAGGGAAGAGTCTGGGGAAAACTGGATGAGAAGGGATACTTTCTGACTGACAATTAGGATATTTCTATTTTTCACACCTGCGACCATCTCACACAGAAACAGGCATCATGAGTCATATCAATGTTCATTATTTATAAAATTCTTGACATTAATTCATTCTCCTGAAAACTGTAACACTTACTTTGTGTTTCACGTGGCTGAAGTCAATCACAAATAGCATCCTATTGTCCCTACTTAGAGAGGCAGTTATAACATGTGAAACCTGTAGGATTTTAGCTCAAAACCCACTCAAATAAGCTCTAAAGCTGCAAGATTTTTTCCTCTTTTCTCTAAACTCATCTGATTTTAATTTTGCATATTTTCATAAGTATTTATGTATTTTTTGCCAGTGACATAGCAATACCAAGTCAGGCTGCCTGGTTTATTCCTACCATTTCAAAAGCTAGCTTAAAGAAAGGAATATACTAGAATTACCCACGGCTGTAACAGAAGAAGTATTTTGATGCCCATAATTTCAAAACTATGAAAGGAATTTCTCTGAATGCAATTTGTTCCTTTGATATCAACACTATCAAGTATGCAAAAAGAGATATTGTAGCATTGCACAATTGCACAACTACAAGAGATCGAGTGGAAAACAATTGTTTAAGGACACATACTTTTTCCAGTCACTCAGGTATTTTACAGTCATTTGTTTTGTTTCCTTTAAATCCCTATGTAACATCAGAAAAATTAATCCCTGAGTAACAAATTAAGGGAAATAGATTCTATTTTACCTTAAGAATTTGGCCCAAATGGGTACTTCTACAGGCTTCAACATATTTTTGTAGTCAATATATGAATTCAGATTCCCATTTTTAAGTACTAATATTTAAACATACTAGCTATTGGGAATATTTGGAACACAGAAACTGCTAATCAAGTAACAGCAGTAAACGCTGCAGAATTTAACTGATTTTCCCTGCACTACAGGTAATTTTGCAGTTTTCTTTCATAGAGCCCCTTACCTCTACCCTATTCCTATATGGTTGCAAAATTAAGCATGAACGTGCGTGCAGAGAAAACTTGCAGTGACATCAGGATTATGATGATAGTCTTTTTCTGAAAATCCTTTGACTCTTATTAAAAGTACCTACCTCACCTGGAATGAGAGTGGATTGTGCAACACTGAACAGGTATTGGAGCAGAGAGTGGGGAAGCAGACAAAAAAGAAGAAGAAAACAAAAGGCTTTCATCACTGTTTCTGCTCTAACTGTATTTTAATAGAACAGTGGAGCCTAGCGAGCTGTCAGTGTGGCATCTTTCATAAGCACAACAATAAATAAACTTTAAAAAAATTGGTCATAAATCATGTTTTGTCATTGGAGAACATAAAGGGAAATTACAGTTTTTCCACTGACAAAAGCAAGGGTGGGGGAAATCATGGCTCAAAAGTCACCTCTACTCTTATTTTCCATTCTAATCTAGTATGCTTTTCATTTTGCAGCTGAGCCATTGATTCAGTTAGGCATTAGTTTTCTTGGCTGGCTTGATATCAGAGACTTTAAACATTTGCAGCCAAAAAGTGGCTTCTTTGTCTGAGCAGTCAAGGGTTGTATAGCAGACTGCAATGGCTGTGAGGAGGGAGGGCAGCAAACCCACTAGTAACAAGCAAAACTTAGAACTCAAAAAAATGTTCCCTTAAGTGGCACAAAAACAAGAAGCTCCAATGATCTTGTTAATAAGTCTTTTGCTCTCCTCTCGACCTCAGCTGATTTTGATATGAAGGAAGGCTATCCTAATACAGCCTTATGACCTAACAAGCCTTCCTCTGCACAGAGGGGACACTGTTCCACTGTTCTACTGCAGTAAAACCTTTCTGTTGTGAGGGGAAAGAGCAGTAACGATTGTAGAACTTAGTCCTTAATACCGATACACCAGGCTCTGTAGTCACTAAGCACTTAAGATCAGAACTGTAGCACAAATTTTAAAGAATGAACAAAAATCATGTTTCTTCTACCAGATCCACTAATAATGTCAAATTCTTGGATACAAAGATATCCTTCTGAGACCTCATAAGGGACAAGATCTGGGTGATACTCAATTCTGATATTTGCTCACAAAACCTAGTGTTCAGAGGAGGAACACAGGCGTGTGGGCTAATTAAGAATGACAGTAGCTCTAACATGTTCCCAACCTGACTGATGAGAAATCGAGTATCCTTTTTTTGTGCTAAGGCACTCCTGAGAATGTTAATGTAAGACACAGGCAGATACTATTTATCTAAGTCCCTTTTTTATTAACACATTCTAAGTCACAGGAAAGAAAGCCTGGAAGGAATGTACAACCTAGAGCATGTGACAAACAAAACTCTTGAATATAAACAGGTCTTCAGAGATTTAATTAAAACTTTTCATGTATCACTGAGACATCAGAGAAAAACAACTGTATGTTTACAAAGGTCTGTAAAGAGTTTAGAGATGAAATGTTAAATCAAAGAGTTTAGGATACACCTATAATAATAATTAAAAAAAAAACAGAACAGTTTTGAAAAGAGAAGTTGCGTTTAGAGAACAAAGATATATAACAAAACGTTAACATTAAGCAGTGTAGTTCTGCAATCATACTTTTCTTGCAAAAATGTAGCAAATATTTGTGTGTTTCAACTACCCTGCATCCAATGCCTTTTAGTTAGTGCAAAGATCCCTTTGATTTCAGTAAGCTTTGGAGGAGATCTTTCACGCCTGCCAAACCTCTTCTTCAGCGTGCAAAGCCTAGCACTATTCTAACTGTGATTTACGCAAAAGTTATATTTGCTCTCTGGTGCCATAACAGGAGTACTAATGTGAAGAGAAAGAGCTGTGCCAGTAGCTCACCAAGGCTAAACAGTCCAAGGCACATATAACCCTTTCAAACTCATGGCCAACATTATCCAGAGTATGTGAAGACATCCCCAAAGGTAGTCAATACTGGTACACAAAATAGTGGATTTGGTGAGGACTTGAATGAAAGAAAAGATGATAGTAAGTATTTGAGAGACTCTGGCAAGCTTCCACCCAAAAAATCATGGTAGTATCATATTTTTGCATTTTATTTAATGCTGTCAGGATTTTTTTCTACCAACCTTTATGTGCTTGTACATATGTATTTATCTTTTCTGTATGGATGATTTCAAAATGCAAATGAAAACAAATCATTGTCAAGTGCTCACCTCTCCATTGTGTGTGCCTGTAGGTGTACTCTTACATGATAGCTGGATCTCCAACTTAAACAGTAACAGACAGAATTTGGAATGTATAGTTTCAATATTAACTAAAGTAAAAGTTCCTTTTAAACACTGTCATTAAATCTATTTTTAAAATATGGATGGTCTTATCTTCTTTAAGTAAGATGTTTAATTAATATATTTTCTAAAGTTAATTTCAGTGTAGTACTTCAGTTTGTTTGGGGTTCTTATAAATGATTCATTGTTGATAGGTTTGACACCGAGAATAACTAAAACGATTCATTTCTTCTGAATGAAACACCTAGATTTGTTAGACAAAAGGCAAGCATATTATGTATTCATCTAATTCATTTCCTTTAGGATTTCAGAAAGCCACAATCATTAAAAAAACAATTTAAAACTGTCTCAGAAGGCAGGCTAAGTATGCTTCTCTCACATGCCTTCATGCAGTGTAGTTTGCTGGCTCCAGTAGCTGACAGACAAACCCTCAAACAACTACAGGGGAAAATCAAAGGGGTGTAAAGGCAGGGCATTCTCTTCTTTCTCACAGACAGTTTTAGGATTTCCATTTCTTCTCCTGATGGGTTTCCAGGTAGAGGGCCAGGCAGCAGCTGACCCTATACTGCAATGTCAACCACAAGTACCCCATTCATCTTACATGTAGTTGATAGGATACTTCATGATTTTCAGTAAAAGGCAACATGTCCACTGTGCGAATGGCAGCAAAACTATAACTCCCACAGCTAAGGAAACTGCACCAAGGCTTTCCGACTGATATGGAGAGTCAGTAAAAGTGAGAGCTGGTATTTTCACCTTAGAGTTGAAAAACCCAGTAATTCAAAGCCGTTGACTCAAGTCTTTCCTTTAAGGATGTGATAGCCCATATAAACTCTTAAAAAAGCAACATCTGGACAAAGAAGCACAACTAACTTAGAATTGTACTTTTCTCCTTCCTAATCATTCATAAATTTAATGTAATGGAAACATATTCCTTGACTGATTTAATGACTTTAAGCCAGTTTTCTTCCTCTGAATTCTATGTGCCTTCTTTGAAGAGATGTATTTCAGAGATAGGAAAACCATAGACATGACTGTATAATTCAGAAGCAGCGCAAATTGAACAAGAAACTAGGAATGAATCCCTTAAACAAATAGAATACATTTTATTTATTCTCGTAACTGTTACACTGTGCACACAGAGACAAATATATATCTACGTAGATTTATATATACAAAAAATGCCAAGAGGATGTTTACTATTTCTCTCAGGGAATATATCTGTCCAAGGGCATCAGTGCACAAGGATTTATGATGCCTGATGATGTTGACAAAGACAGATCAAAAGAAATCAGAAAAAAACTTCTCTATTTCCAATTAATTTACCTCAGCATGAGCATTTGACCTTGTGTAATATACCCAGCAATTTTAAGGCATTTGCACTTTTGCTATGTATCAATGGCAATTGTACCAAAAATATTGCCCTGAGTCAAACTCCAGAATTTACAACTAATATACCAGATGTGATTTCAGCATGTGTCTGAGTTTTGGGGTTTGGGGAACTACAAAACTTCCCCACAGCAGAAGGTGACCAGATTTCAGTGATAGCTTGAAGAAAAACTTGATGGAATTACTCTAAACTGATTAGTAGCCTCACACCAGCCACATGAAAATTAGACATAAGGGAGGGGAAAAAGAAAAGGAAACTTCAAAATAAAGGGCAAACTTTGAAGAAGGGAAAACTGTACAAGAACAATAATTCTTAAGAATGATTTATAATGGAATGAAATGACATGAAATAATAATTTACATGTATCTCCCCTCCACTTGCACAGGGTCAACCTGTGGACCATTTGATCTTCATGATAATCTACAACATCTCTGATATGCTTTGTGTACATGCCCATTTCATTCTGCTCCAAATAATAAGTCTGGCAATTCAGTCTGTTTTATGATACTGACTAGCAGACTGATCAACAGCTGAACAGAAACTGCCATATTTTTAGCACCTATGCAAATATATACATTTGCAAAAATGTAGCCTCTAACTGGCTTTGTAAAACCTCAGAAGATAGTTCAGCTTGCACAAAGCATCTAAAAGCTTATAAACAGGAAGGTGAGAGCAATAGTGCCAGTTATCCTGCTGTTGGATGGGAAAGAAGCACGTTAATTAGGTCTTTTTTTTTTTTTTTCTGGCATGATATTTTATTACAGAAAATAATGTACATTCCCACACACTCTCCAGGGATGCTACACAACCCACTTCCCCACCTGCACCTACTGCTGAAACTAGCTTTAAAACTCTAATGTACTCTGACACTTGTGAGTACCCTGGGAGAGCATAGCTGGCTTCCTTCAGTAATCCAGCCTGTTAGCAGGTGCTGCAAATCTAGAGGCAGATGTTAACTGATTCATTTTGACTGCTTTGGCAGGTTCAGCTTGTTAGCTTAACCTGAATCTAACTACAGCTGAGAGTCTCTCCCTGTGCAGAGGAATTGAAGGTTAAGTAGTCCTGGTGTGCTGATAAGACTCTACTTTAGGAGCCAGATAAGCCTCTTTGAAAGTTTGGCTTCTGGTGTATAAGTGGAGGAAGACCAAAGTATGAGTGTGCAGGCATGGGGGATGTTAAGTCTTAGCTGACTTTGAGATTATCCTTCCATGTATAAGCAACTAGATTTTTTAGCTTTGCTTGCAAATCCTAGTTTTGGTTTATCTCCTACAGTGAATGTGTTTTGAACTAGAGCTATGCTTTGCTGCTAGATGTAGTGATTAATACCAATTCTGTCCTTCAGGAAGAGTGTTTCCAAATAGGTGTTTACTTCCAGTTTGATGGAATTAAGTCTGTGCCTATTGCTTTTCTATTGCCATTATCATGGTAAAGTAAATAGTGGGAAAAGAGTTAAAAATCTTACCCTATGGGTTGCCAGATGCCTTGGTTGTTACTGGAAAGACTAGGATTCCCTTTGTGATGGGATCTAAGTTAGGAAAAGATACTGTTATTCAATTTGGTTTTGTTGTTGTTGTTGTTGTTTTTCTTTTCTGACATAAAAGCAAAGAAAAAATATTGATCTTCTGTATGCCTTTATAGGAAATTGCAGGTAACAGTAAGCTTCTTTTCCATCTAAGTCCTAAAATGCCTGTGATATTCAAAGGCTTGGTTTATCTTAAACCAAATGTGATTTGAAACTCTTCTCTATTAAAATGACTGAAAAAAAATCAGATGTTATAGCCACGTACCTTGTGTTACAAAACAGTCTTCTCATGAAGCTGAGAGAATATAATTTTCTTTAAAAATACAGTGAACAATTTTGAGGCTTGTAAACAAGTATTTCCCCAAGACAGACATAGGAACTCTGTTTTTACATCTAAGAAAAAGAAACATCCTTAAAATTGGTAGGATTCTATTCTTCCAAGTGAAGACACTCACAAATGAGAGTCCTCTTGACTAGTGAAGATGCAGCTATTGAATGTTACCTGTGAAAAAGAAATAAGTTATTCGTAAGAAATAGCACAAAGACCATAGTTCCATTTTAAAATCTTGAAATAGTGAGAAGGCAGACTGATTGATGACTTTTGAAGCTAAGTATAGTAGAAACCTGATTTTTCAGGTTGTACAAGTGTTAGAGAGAACAGGCACGTCTTTGAGATTCTGACTGGAAACCTGATAATAATGGAAGTCTAAAGCAAAGTGTTCTCTTTCCTATCTCAAGTGTTGGCACTGCATACTGATCATGCACTGCTTTTTCTCCTTCCAGCTCTAAAAATGTCTACAGTGTCAGCTACACTGCACACACTTGCACTTTTTTCTGTTTACTTTAGACCCCGAAATTTATGCTCATTTTCTTGGTTAGTAAAAGATGATCAGCTAAATCTCTACCCATTCCCTCTAAAACCATATCAACAATTGTTTTTCTGTCTTTGTGGCTGGAGGAGGATTGGGAAGAGATGCTAGACTATTTAAGTGATCTTGTACCATTGTTCAACAGAGATAAATTTTTAATCCACTACAGAGAGGAAAACGAGCATTTTTTTTGTGTGATAGAGGAGATGCTGGCATGGTGAGAAAATGAGATAACTGTTGGAAAAGCTGCCTGAAGGGCCTTTTGTGCTTCCAAGTCACCCAAAACTGGAGAAGCATTTGAAGTGTGTCCCTTAATTAATGCAACAGCATGTGATAATTTAGCCTCTGAGAAGCCTGGGGTTTTTTTCTTTCTTTTTTTTGAAATCTGACAAATGAAAGAAGAGGATTTGCTTTTACTGTTTAGGAGAAAGTGAGCGGAATGACCTGGGGAAGCACTGAATACTTAACAGATTTGAGCTATCCGGGGTTGTAGTTATAAGTAACAGCTTATTTCACCTGTTTTGTCTTGTATAATTAATATGTGTGCAGTTTTTATGACTCAGAACTACCAGCAGTTTATACATTAGTGATGTCATAGCTTGAACTAGAGATAATTAAAATTTAGAAATATTGAAAATCAGTTGTTCAGCTCTTTTTGAGGCATCTAGGCAGTGTGATAACCTATCTCAAAATTGATTAAAAAAAAAATTAGTTTTAGAAGAAGAAAATTGTCACTGCTGTTTAGAGGTGTGTGGTGACATGTAGTGTGCTTTAAGGAGTATTTGTCTCTTTTCACAATTTTATTGAAAAAAAATGGAGGAAGTAAAAGATGATCTTCATAATGCCTGTGATAAATATTATTACAGTGAAGCTGGAAATAACTTTTTTTTTACCTCTCCTCTGCCCCTTCTACATTTCTACCCCTTGTATTTAAAGGTTTACTGCTGTCGAGTTTGCTGCATTTCCATTTATTTTGTTAATGTCACTGGGCAGCATTATTTACTGTAGAATTACTGACTTCTTGTTAACACTTCCAACTAAGAAATGACCTGCCACTGTGCTGAGGTAAGTAGTTATTACTCCTTGTTGTCATTCTAAGCATTGTTGTGCTATTTAGGTGCAACCTTCTGGTGCATCTGACTATTCTCTGAGAAATAAAGACCACAACCGTGATCTTATACAGTAATAACAGCCTTCATACAATAGTCAGCAACATTGCATAGCCTCATGCAAGAAAAACGACTTTGATTACGATAGTGTTACTGGCATCTTTTATCTCTAAAAGCTGACATGTCTTTTTTTTCCCCCCCCCAAGCTCTTTAAATGTTTGATTGAAAGACCCTGACAACTATTTGATATTGATCAGTGAATGACTGAGTGCCCACTGCCAGCACTAGCATTGTATCACTCACTAAAATGTGCTTTAGTGCACAGACTCAGGCACTTTTCTTTTTCCCAACCTCCTTATCACTTTTATTTATTTACTTATTTATTTATTTATTAAAAAAGGATAGCTTTAGTAATTCAGCAGAACAATGATGCTGCAGCTTTCTTGTTTTGTGAGTACTGATGGAGAGTGTCCACCCAAGTCGTCTTGTGATCATTGAAATAGTCCTTCAAACAGAAGAAAATATTTCTTTGTGGTATGTCACATATTGCACTACTTCCTTCCTAGCCCTTTGCCTCATGTATCTTATTCTAGAGTCCCAGCTGTTGATACTCTTCAAAAAGATATGCAACTTTTGCTAGAGTCCTTTGCCCTACCCTCTTTAAGTATTTCATTTACACTCAGGTTTGTTCTATCTCACAAATTTATCTCTTCCAGCACCCAGCAGGTCTATGATTATTTTGTTAAGAAACGGTTAGTTGACATTCCTGCAAGTGACAGACAGGATCTCTTCTGTACCTTCCCTCAGGAGTATAACGGAATTGCTGCTCTGATGGACTGAATCTGTACCTTCCCTTAAATATATCCGTGTCTTTTTGTATTATTGTTCAACAGCTCTTCCTGAGGATGATGATATCAGTCAGCCATATGATGTTAGGATTTCCCACTGCATGGAATTTCCTCTTTCTGAAGTATTTCAAAGAAAAAACATTTATTATTTTTTCCAGGTTTTATTCCAGTGCCTTGGATTTGTTAGTGTCTGCCAACTACTTCTTCACTTGTGATTAATTTAACGGAGGTGTGTAGTTCATCTAAAATGGCAGTTAATGTTTAAAAAATAGTAAAGAAAGAAGATGCACCTAACTAAAGAGAAGTACAATCTCCACACTTTGGACTGCTACTTAGAAGAAAAATCGTATTTTTCTTTGAGGGTATAATTGCACTTGACCACAATAATAATGGAAGAGGTTGCCCAGAGAGCTGGTGGAGGCCCCATCCCTGGAGACATTCAAGGTCAGGCTTGATGGGGCTCTGAGCAACCTGATCTAGTTAAAGATGTTCCTTCTCACTGCAGAGGGGTTGGACTAAATCACCTTTAAAGGTCTTTTCCAAACCAACACGTTCTATGATTATTGTAGGACAATAATTCCTATTCCTTTACTGATGAAATACTTCCCCTCCCATCTCCTTTTCTTCTGAAGTGCCTGAGGTTTTAGGGTTTATATATGATACAGTTAGGAGGTGAGTTATTTGGGGTTTTGTTGTTGTTGTTGTGGTGGTGTTTTCTTTCTATCTAGAGCTCATTCCTGGCTTACCACAAACATACCAAACTTGTGTCTGGTCTTCTGATATGTGCTACATTGGGCTCTGCTGAGAGCTGGTTAGCAGCAAGAGGCAGCTGTTTCTCAGCAAGTCTCCCTTTTCTAATTAACTGTACGTTTCTCTTTCTGGTCCACAGTATGCTGACTCAGCAAGGAGGGCAGGTTCAGCTGGAAACCCCAATTATCTTCCTTCCACTGTGCTCATTTACAAATGCTCACGTTCCTCATGGACAAGGGAGAAGCACCACAGGATACTAACATGGGTGGGGGATTTTGATGGCTGGTTCAGCTCTGTGTATATGTCTATCTCCAGTTGCTTCAGTGGGCTACTGGCTTTTATACTAGTTAGTGCTCTGTTACTTATGTAATTTCTGGTTCAACCTAGTTCTGTGATTTTCATATAAAAAGTATATTTACAGAGGTTTTTTCATATGATACAAATTTTATATAAGCAAAAGATTCTCCACAGCTGCAGCTATCAATACATGGTGATGATGAGGTCTAAGCATGAGCTCGTACTATGGTGCAAGCCTATGTCAGCCTGAATAGGTCTGTGGTAAGACTCTGGAAATGTCATAGCTGGTTTTCATCTGTGTTTACAGCTGCAATACCAGTAGAACTAGTTCTCAGTGACCTTTATTCACTGTTTAAGTATGTATTAGCCTCATCAAGAGCAATTTTTCAAGGACTGAGTTCCCCATGATAAAACACGGAAAATAAAGGAGAAACTAGTTGCCAGTATATCTGGAGTGACTACTGTTTACTTGCATTTAATCTCTGGCATCTTCCATCTGAATTAGTCTGAGCTTTTTCAACTGTTGTCATAGGAAAAGAGAAGAATCAAATACAGAAAAAATAATGCATCTTGAAATACAATAACGCTCTTGCAGAGAGACCTGTTACAGAACACTATTTCAAGTAGTAACAAACATTTTTAAAGATAATCTTGAGTTGCTTATTTTTTTAAAACACTTTGTAAACAAATGCAAATGTGCAGAAATTTTCTTGAGTTATTTCTCTTAGATAGTATTTTATTGCATAGATACAATTTGCTTAATTTTTTTTCTGTTCAGAAAGTCTTTAGTTATGGTATACACCACAAGGGAGAGCATGCTCTTTTTTGGCCTTCAAATGCTACTGCAATAATAATATAAAGTAAAAAAGGATAATAATATTAAGTAAAAGAGATCTTTCTAGATATTTTTTCCTGTCATTGGCCAAATCTCTCTCTCTCAGGAGTTCACTCTTCTTCCTCTCAGTGACTCAGTAAAATTTTATAAAGAGCCTACAAGGTTCCATAGAGAGATTTCCTACAGTCTGATATTTACTTCTTTCAGTAGGTCTGTGGTAGGTCTGTGGCTTGTTTGGTTTTTGTTTGGTTGTTTTTTTCCGTCCCCTCACAAGTACAAAATATAAGAAAATAACTGAAAATTCTGTTGATCTATACTTTTTAAATTTGTATGTCTGGAGTCATATATATTTGCAATATGATTTGCCTGATCAGAGAACATCATATGACTAATACATCTTGAAGTGGTTTCACAGTTTGTGAAGTTTAAAAATATTTACTTCAAGATTTCCTGCTTTTTAGAATTTTCATAAAATATGTGAGCTCAAAATCTATATTCATTTCAGGTACTGAAAGGATAGTTTCTATAAGACTCACTTATATATCTAACCTACCTGTATATTGGTACCTACTGTGGTTTTGAGTTATGTCCTTCATAGCACCCTCATGGAGCAGGGTAGCATTACCATATCTCCTGAAGAGAGGAAGGGACTCAGTCTAAAAAGACTACAGCTTTGGCTGGACTAAAATTATCAAGTAAACCAGTAAAGGACACAGAAATGCTAGAGAGATTCTTATTCAGAAGTAAACTAGACATAAAAGGTTCTGATCTGATTTATTTTTTTAATGCAATTAACTATGAACCTTAATCAGTCCCAGCTCCCTCAATTGCTCCTCATAAGGTCTGTTCTCCAGGTCCTTCACCAGCTTTATTGCCCTCTTCTGCACTTGCTCCAACACCTTGATATCTCTCTTATACTGAGGTGCCCAAAACTGAACGCAATACTCGAGGTGCGGCCTCACCAGTGCTGAGTACAGAGGGAAAATCACCTCCCTTCTTCTGCTGGTCACAAAATTTCTAGTACAAGCCAGGATGCCGTTGGCCTTCTTGGCCACCTGGGCACACTGCTGGCTCGTATTCAGTCGACTGTCAATTAGAACGCCCAGGTCCTTTTCCACCGTACAGCCTTCAGCCACTCTTCCCCAAGCCTGTAGCGTTGCATGGGGTTGCTGTGACCAAAATGCAGGACCCTACACTTGTCTCTATTGAATTGCGTGCACTTGGCCTGGGCCCGTCGATCCAGTCTGTCCAGGTCCCTCTGTGTTGTTAATATTATTGGTATTACTACTGTGTTAGGAAATAAACCTTAGTAATATATTGCCTTTCTAATTTTAATCTTTTTTATACCATAAGTTTATTCATTCTTGGCTGAAGTTAAAAACAACAACAACAAAAAATTTACCAGATATCATACTGGATAATCATATTGGTATCTAAGATAAGAGCAATTACTCAATCAGAATGACAAAAATTTGCTAAACTCAGTTAAAAAAACGTAATGCATTCCTTGCAGAATATTATTAACATTAGTATTATTAGCTAATAAAAATGTCATCTTAAATGCTGAATTGTTAGGGAAACAAAACCTAATCTAATAAACAGTTCATTATGTTTGTTTATAATTCCTAAGTAATTTAATTTAGCTGACCATATAATATTATTGCAGCTTAGAACTGTGATTACTAGGTAGTTGAAGAAACATGTAACATTTGTTCATTCCATCCGATAGCTGAAATATTTTTGAATGATTTAGTTCTTGGTGAGTAATCTTGTACTTCTAGGTTTAAAAAAGAAAGAAAACTTACAGTAACCATTCTCAAGAGATGCCTATTACAGATAGTAACTTACAAAAATAGTTCATTTCATGACTAATCACATGGTAGTGACTTTTTTCCCCCTCACTTACTAGGATGAACTCAAATTTTTCATATTTTTTTGAACAAGTATTATTTTCCTTGACCTTTAAATTATTTGCATTAAGGTCGTTCTTCAACTATGTACACGAGCCTCTGTCACCGAGGCCAGCGCTGCTGATGTCACTGAGGATGGTGATGCTGATGTCACTGAGGTCAGCATTGCTGATGTCACCAAGGCCAGCGCTGCTGATGTCACTGAGGGTGGTGCTGCTGATGTCACAGAGGCCATTGCTGCTGATGTCACAGAGGCCATTGCTGCTGATGTCACCAATGCCGGCACTGCTGATGTCACCAAGGCCAGCACTGCGGATTTTCCAGGGGCCAGCGCTGCTGATGTCACAGAGGCTCGTGGTGCAGATGTCACAGAGGCTCATGGTGCAGATGTCACCGAGGCCGGCGCAGCTGATGACACAGGGGCCAGCACTGCTGATGTCACAGAGGCTCGTGATGCTGAAGTCACTGAGGTCGACGCTGCTGATGTCACTGAGGCCGGTGCTTCTGATGTCATAGAAGCCATCGCTGCTGATGTCACCAAGGCCAGCGCTGCTGATGTCACCAAGGCTGGTGCTACTGATATCACTGAGGCCAACGCTGCTGATGTCACTGAGGGTGGTGATGATGATGTCACAGAGGCCAGCGCTTCTGATGTCACCAGGGCCGATGCTCCTGATGTCAGTGAGGCTAGCGCTACTGATGTGACTGAGGTCAGCGCTGCTGGTGTGACTGAGGTCAGCGCTGCTGATGTCATACGCTGCTGATGTCACAGAGGCCAGCGCTGCTGATGTCACAGAGGCCAGCGCTGCTGATGTCACCGAGGCTATTGCTGCTTATATCACTGAGGGTGGTGCTGCTGATGTCACCCAGGCCACCGCTGCTGATGTCACTGAGGCTGAAGTGGCTGATGTCACCGAGGCCAGCGCTGCTGATTTTCCAGAAGCCAGCACTGCTGAAGTCACAGAGTCGGGTGCTGCTGATATCACTGAGGCCAGCGCTGCTGATATCACTGAGTCCGGTGCTTCTGATGTCACCGAGGCCAGTGCTGCTGATCTCACTGAGGTCAGTGCTGCTGATCTCACCGAGGCCAGTGCTGCTGATCTCACCGAGGCCAGCGCTGCTGCTTTCACAGAGGCCATTGCTGCTGATGTCACTGAGGCTACCGCTGCTGATGTCACCGAGGCTGGAGCGGCTGATGTCACCGAGGTAAGCATTGCTGATGTCATAGAGGCCAGCATTGCTGATGTCAATGAGGCCAGCGCTGCTGATGTCACCAAGGACAGCGCTGCTGATGTCACAGAGGCTCGTCATGCTGATATCACTGAGGCCGGCGCTGCTGATGTCACCGAGGCAAGCACTGCTGATGTCACTGAGGCAGGCGCTGCTGATGTCACTGAGGTCATTGCTGCTGATGTCACTGAGGGTGGTGATGCTGATGTCACAGAGGACAGTGCTGCTGATGTCACTGAGGCCAGCGCTGCTCATGTCACCAAGTCCACCGCTGCTGATTTCACAGGGGCCAGCGCTGCTGATGTCACAAAGGCTCGTGATGCTGATATCACTGAGGATGGTGATGCTGATGTCACTGAGGCCAGCGCTGCTGATGTCACTGAGGCCGGTGCTTCTGATGTCATAGAAGCCAGCGCTGCTGATGTCTCCGAGGCCAGCGCTGCTGATATCACTGAGGGTGGTGCTGCTGATGTCACTGAGGCCGGCGCTGCTGATGTCAATGAGGCCAGCGCTGCTAATGTCATTGAGGCCAGCGCTACTGATGTCACAGAGGCCATTGGTGCTGATGTCATAGAGGCCAGCGCTGCTAATCTCACTGAGGCCCGTGCTTCTGATGTCAAAGAGGACATTGCTGCTGATGCCACTGAGGCCGCTGGTGCGGATGTCACCGAGGCCAGCACTGCTGATGTCAGCGAGATCGGCACTGCTGATGTCACAAAGGCAAGCGCTGCTGATATCACTCAGGCCGGCGCTGCTGATGTCATTGAGGCGGGTGCTACTGATGTCATTGAGGCGGGTGCTACTGATGTCACCAAGGCCACCGGTGCTGATGTCACAGAGGCCATTGCTGCTGATGTGACTGAGGCTGGAGCAGCTGATGTCACCGACAAAAACAATGCTGATGTCAATGAGGCCAGTGCTCCTGATGTCACAGAGGCTCGTGATGCTGATGTCACCGAGGCCAGTGCTGCTGATGTCATAGAAGCCATTGCTGCTGATGTGACTGAGGTCAGCGCTGCTGATGTCATAGCTAAATGTGTCAGATAACCCATAATTTTTTATTTGCAATACACTATTGTTCATTAATGCATCAATGAACAATTTATGGATATTCCAGAGGTTCCAGTTTCTCTTTGAGTTACCATCATACCATCAATTTAACAGAAAAGATTAACTTAATTATAATACTTGTCTCATCTATGCCCTGCCTGTGAAGCATGAGTCAATATGCATAAGTGATATGAAAATATAACTATTGAATCAAAGTACTCTGTATTATTTGGTAATACTGAAGAACTGCAGGCTACAAGAGCAAGCAGCATGTCAGTCCTTCCAGTTCTGGAAATTAGTGGTGTGGCAAGTGATTAAAAGCTATAGCTAGAAACAAAAGTCTAGGAGGAAACTGGATAACCCTCACAAAATTCAGGAAAATATCTGTATCGCAGATTGCACAGGTAAGTGTTTGTTGATACAGAGATGGTGGGTTGAGATCGCGTGAAGATTTTGCATCCTACCCAGTTTCAGAAGATGCCAAGCAGTGTTTCCCTGTACCAGTCTGGGCTTCAAACTTAGGTTTCTACGCAAATACTGTTATACACTCTTAAAGGACTAACCTAAATTAGGTTGTAACCTAATTCACCTCTATTAAAGGTATCTAAGATAATGAATGAATTTGGAACCTTATAGCAAAAATGGTTTTGTCAAACAAGTTGATAAAGACCAGACAAGTAGGGATTTGTTGCACAGCAATTCAACCCTGGTTAACAAGTAATTAACACAATGAACAAAAATTTGCACCAGTAGATATAGTTATTATGACTGCATTCGCATATTTATTTTCCTAAAATTTTACTTTTAAAATCTATTTGCAGGCTACCTACAATGAAAGCTTCAGATTGATCATATCAAGTGACGTATTTCCAGTTTGGCAGAGTAACTATAGAAATATATTTATGTTTTAATTTGTGGACTGAACTAGGAATGAAATGTCCTGGTTTTCTCAGCAAAATGAGAAATAATAACCAAAATATTCAGTCAGTAAAAGAAGATGTTTCTTATTTGGTGGTTGTAGTTCTAATGTTCATAATCTTGGTTCCCTTGTTAGAATACCTTTTGATTTTAAGGGAAATACTTTGTTTGGAAGATATTGGGTTGGAACGTTTTCATCTCTTATAATTTTGACCTGAAAATACCTATCACTGGATGAAGGAAAGAATAATTTGAGCTCTATCAGAAATTCACTTTTTTTCCACAGTAAGCAGGCTTAAGTCTATTATTTAGCAGAACACTTAAGGATATTTTCTGCATCCAATTTACCAGCAACAGTGGGCTACATGAGACGATTAAGACTGTACTGAGCTTAAACCAGAAATGTTTTTCTGTGGATGCCCAGCACCTCCAGTGTTCTCATTACCATTTTGGCAGGCAGTCCTTACTTTCTTGAGTGTGTAAGATTTTAAGCCATTTGCACATAGATGATACAACCCAGGAAACTGTTTTCATAGAATCATAGAATGGTTAAGGTTGGAAGGGACCTTGAACACCGTCTAGTTCCAAACTTATTGCCATGGGCAGGGATACCTCTCTCCCACTAGACCAGGTTGCTCAAAGTCCCATCCAACCTGGCCTTGAGCACTTCCAGGCAGAGGGCATCCACAACTTCCTTGGGCAACCTGTTCTAGTGCTTCACCACCCTCATGGTGAAGAATAGCTTCCTAATATCTAATCTAAATCTACCCTCTTTCAGTTTCAGGCCATTGCCCTTGTCCTATTACTCCACACTCTTGTAAAAAGCACCTCTCCATCTTTCCTGTAGTCCCCCTTCAGGTACTGGAAGGCTGCTACTGGGTCACTCCTGGAGCTTTCTCTAAGCTAAATAACCCCAGCTCCCTCAGCCTGTCCTCATAGCAGAGCTTCTTCAGCCCTCTAATCATCTTTGTGGCCCTCCTCTGGACCTGCTCCAGCAGATCCATGTCCCTTTTATACTCTGGGCTCCAGAACTGGATGGAGTACTCCAGGTGAGGCCTCATCAGAGCAGAATATAGGGGATAAACACCTCCCTCGACCTGCTGTTCTGCTTTGTTTGCAGCGAATCTTTCTTCAAGAAATCTTACAGTTTGGTCTCTCTTGATTAAAGTCAACTGACTTTTCTTCCGAAGAATAGTCTAATTTTTGTGATTTTTTTTTTCTTAATAGAAAATAAAATTTTATTTGGCTGACAGTATTGCCTTGGCTTTTATATATCAGTGTTATCAATTCTTTGAGATGTCTCATGGTGCTTATGGATGATCAAAGCTATATGGGATCATATTATGCTCCTCAGGCTGTCCTGCCCTTCTGAACATTTTCTGATTGGAAGGAAGGTGGCTGTAAATCTAAACTTGATAGAAGTATGTTTCTATTATAGACTTATCAATAGTTTACAAACCTGTTTGCTACACTGACACTAGATAGCTGAGCATGTGCTGAAGTAATCTGTTTAGAGGTTCAAACCCTAGGTGTAAATACCTATTAGTGAGAGGAAGACTATAATTTAATTTTTCTCAGCAATTAAGGCATATGGGGTCCCCAGATTTAGCCTTATTGGGAAGGGATGACTCACTGCAACAGCAATTCCAAACTCATATTTAGATGAAATTTCTATGAGCTATTTTCCATCTTGTTTTTCGACATGGCAGTTGGACTTGATTTTTTTAAGTAGCATATACGTTATTGAACCTCTGAAATGAGATACTTGAATAGCTGCATTCAAACAACTACAAGGATCTGCTGCTTCCTCTGCCCTACTCCAATTTAGGTAAACCTGAACTCCTACAATTCTTACAACCTGGTTGTTCACTTCTGTATGACTGTAGCCACAAAGGCCTTTCTATCACAGAGAGACCACGTGTTAACATTTCAGTAAAGACCTGAACTGCCTGAAAGGCTGTTTGCAAAGATCCATTGGTATGTATGAATGCTGCAGAAATGGCTGTTTAAGAAGCCAAATTTTCAACTATTAACTAAATGAAGTGCAAATTGGGATGAACACACCTGGGAGAAATACAGATAGAAATAATGAGAAATAGATTTTTAGGAAATGCTTTAATATAAATTAGCAAAGTTCTATTCTCTTCCCTTGAAATTGCCAGTTTTCTTTTTGTAAACACCATTCCCATAAGGCTATATAAATGTAATGATTTACAAACCATAGTGGTTTGGGGCACTACGTCTTCTTTGGCTTACATTAGTGGCTTAACCTAAAGACCCAGGTTTCTTTAGGTGTTAGGCTGGATCACAGTTGTTCAAGTTTTTTCTCTTTGAGACACAGACTACTTAGTCTGGGCATTGCTAGAACATCACTTAGACTTACCTCTTTTTAGTTGGATGTGATTTTACTTTATTTTTTTTTTAATGTGTGTATGCGTGCTATGTTAGCCTGCAATGTTCAGTGCTTCACTGTTGGAAGTTTTTGTCACCAGCAGAGAAAGGATAGCTCAACGTAGGAAATGTAATGGCAGCTGTGGGTATGACTGTTGATACCTGTTGCCAAGAACTCTAAAATTCTTTAAATCCTTTGCCCACTAATGATTCTTGGTAACCAAGTAAACACAAGCAATTAGCAGTTGTCTTCTAGGAAACCAGAGTTCGCACCCTGACAATAAGTGCTTCATAGATCCTTTGCACACATTGGTTGTCGCTTATTTTTTTCCTCCCTCCTACTGTTTCTGTGCTTCTTACTTTGGTTACTCCATCTTTATTGATAATTGATAAAGAAGTAAAAGCAGAGCGAGAATTAAGTCCTGATGGCATGAAAATACTTTGATTTAAGAATAAATTAATCATCATCTCTTGTTCCACATTTGAGCAAGAGCTAGACTCATGCTGAGGGGTCAGGCTGAGAAGGCTGTGGGTCTCCTGTTGGCCATGCTGGGCCCAACATGTGCTCGTAGCCTGAGCTGCAGATGAGCTTTTCTGCAGAATGCTGCTCTGTGTTCCCTGCAAGTGAGATGGCACTGAACCAGCTCCTGAACTCATAGAGAAGCCAAACCAAAGAATGGTTGAACTTGTGCATGCCACAAGCCAGCTGAGAAGTAACTTTCTTCTGGCTGATGAAGCATTTCTAAAGGTATGGTGCGACTGTCATTGCCCTGTTCACCTAACTTTCTACAGGATTTTTATACTTTGTTATTGTTTTTTCATCAGAAACCAGTGAATATACTGCTGCATGCTGGGGTGTCTGTGGAATATCCGTGTCTGTTCCTTTGTGACATTCTTACCATTTTAATTTCTTTTCCTTTTACCCACTTGGGGGAATTACACCATTAAGGCTGAAGACAGGCTTTGTTCCAGTTGAAGTGTTGCATCCATGTTCTAATCTTGTCAAAAAGTTGTGCCGAAGTATAAATATGTGTGTAACTGTGAAAGCGTGCATATGCAACTAGAGAACAGTTTACAAATCACCTCAAATGTTCTGATTTATGAAAGAGAATACTTTGTCTCTGAGTTAAGAGAACTGTTAAGTGTTATAGAGCCGTGAGTGTTATATTACTAGTAGTGAACTGATATTAGTGATAAAACTACCTCCTTGACAGATTTTGGTTTACCTAAAACCTTCAGTATATTCTGTGCGAGACTCTGTGCATGCAATACTCAAATGTAAGAGCGAATAAGTTTATTATGGACAAGCCCCTGACAACTGCAAGATATTGTAAACCAAGCATTTTCAGGTTCACATACTAGCTGTTTTTCATGTGCGGTTGTTTAGTAAAGACAATACTGATGAGAAGCACTTGCTGTTTGCTTCTACTGTATCACATTCTGTAATGATAAATGTGTTTTGAACAAAACGATATTGGGTCCGTAAAAAGAAATTATTCATGTGCAAATGGTAGTGGAAGCCCTGCCAAGGGAATAATGAAGACTCTAGGAGCGTAGTCATTGATATTCAAACAAGGAAAAATGCTGAAGGCAATGATGCAGGCTTAATTTTCTTCTCTAGTCTAAACCTTGAATACTGGTGTAGTCTTTGTGACTTGCAAAGAATGGACACAGATTAATTCCACAGGAGTTTGTATGTTGCTTCAGGGCAATATATTTCTTGAGTAAATTCAATTCCTGCAGCATAAGTCTCGTCACTAGTTATATTTTAATTTGGCATAGTCATCCCAGTGAATGAATTGCCAAGATGATCAATAAGAAAACTCTTTATGTGGGTAATAATGTTGAGAGTGATCTGTAGACAGACAAACTGCCCTCATGAGGCTAGGAGGAAAAAAGACATGTAGATGAAAATGAGAGTCTCATCTTTATACCAGCATTATTTTCATAAGTCCAGTTTTTCACATTCATCTTCTTTGCGTTCCAAACTTTTCAGATCAAGCTGTGGGCTGTTAGATTTTATTTATTGATTGCTTTTTTAGTAATTTAATTATTATTTTTCACTTGTTTTTGTGTGGGCTTTAGTAAAACCTTTGACATAATTTCCCATAACATTCTCCTGGAGAAACTAGCTACTAGTGGCTTGGACAGGCATACTCTTTGCTAGGTAAAAATCGGTCTGGCTGGCTGGTGGTGAATGAAGTTAAATCCAGTTGGTGACTGGTCGGGGCTCAGGATTGGAGGCAGTTCTGTTTAATATTTTTATTAATGATATGCATGAGGGCATCAAAGGCACCCTCAGTAAGTTTGCAGATGACACCAAATTGGATGGAAATGTTTATCTCCCTGAGGGTAGGAAGGGTCTACAGAAGGACCTAGACAGACTGAATTTTAGGGGTGAAGGTCAATTGTACGAGGTTCAACAAGGCCAGGTGCGGGGTCCTGCACTTGAGTCGTAACAACAATACAGACTTGAGGAGGAGTGGCTGGAAAGCCGTCATGTAGAAAAGGACCTGGGGATGTTGGTGGACAGCTGGCTGAACATGAGCCAGCAGTGTGCCCAGGTGGCCAAGAAGGTAAATGGCAACCTGGCCTGTATCAGAGATGGTGTGGCCAGCAGGAGTAGGGCAGGCATTGTCCCCCTGTACTCTGCACTGTGGGGGCTGCATCTTGAGTACTGTGTTCGGTTTTGGGCCCCTCACAACAAGAAAGACATCTTCGTCTCAATGCACAAGGGAATGTTGACTAATTTGGGTTAGGTTTTTGGTGATGGAGTTTGGTTTGTGTGAAGGATTGTTTGATGTGGAGGGTGTTTTTCTTTTTGGGGAGGAGGGACTTAAAACAGCTACCTCTCTGCAACATTTTCTAGAGAGGTTATATTTTAAATGTATTACCTTTTTTCTTACTTTTTTAGTTCTTCTTTACTTAGTCATCTATGAACTTGTAAAGATTCCTAAGCCTCCTGAGTTTATCACTTCCAAGCCTTGAGATTAATAATAAACCTTTTCTCAAACACTCAAAGTCCAGAGAAATATAACATACTAATATTTTTAAATAAGTATTTTATAGCCATATATAAAAAGCACCTAGCTTGGTGTATGTTTGGGTTTTTTTGTTTTGTTTTGTTGTTTGGTTTGGTTCTGCCTTTCGGTTGGTTGGTTGGTTGGTTGGTCTTGATGAGGACAGCAAGAGAGCAAAACCTTCAATATGCCCCAAACTGGTTTTGATCTCTTGGTTAATTTCCTGACAAACAACATTGCAGCCTGGGTCAAAGCTCTAAAGAAAAATACCCATCGAGCATAATGGGAAGTCTCAGTTGTACCTTGTGTTGGCTGTCATGTCATAAGACAGAGGAGCGTAGTAGAGAAAATAAGAAACAAAATCCTAGGCTCAGGTGGCGAGTGCTCAGAAGAGCCAAGTGCTTGGTTATAAGATCAAGTGCTTAGTTTCAGATTAGCAAATCAAGCAGTAGGTATGACAACTGAAGACATAAAATTTTATTAGCGTCCTGTTCCATGGGTGTGGAGTTGTTGCTTTGTGTTTGAGAACCATTTCGCATTGATAACATGGGTTGTGTATAGCACTGTTCCTTCAATGCAAAGCAAGGCACACTTGTTAATTTAACCATTTCTCAGAGTCTCTTTTTCCTTGAACACAAATTTCCAACTGTTCTGTGGAGAACTGATATGCTTGTGAACATTTAACAGTGGATCACGGAGAATAGTGTATTTTTCTGGAATGATCTTCCTCCTTTTTCATCCTCTATTGTAGAAGGTTAAAATTTTACTGTTATAGTTTTTAGCTGCTTCCATCATATTGGGGATCAGCTCATTAAGCTTTAGCCAATGTGCATTGAAAATAGTTTTTAAGAAAGGGTTAGAAGAGCATTCTATTAGGCTTTGATCTGAACACTCTGATTGCATTTAATCTCTGATGATATACATAACAGCCTCTTCCTTTTAGCTAGTGAAATTATTAATTCAAGAAATGATTCCTAATGATAGAGTAGTCGTATGAGAGAAGAAGGATAATAACCCACCCAAGTGCAGCAGAACTGCTACCCAGCAACTGAAAGTTCCATCTTTTGTAGTGTGTTCTGTTGTATTACTTGAGATTTCCTTCGACTTTCTTACAATTTGTGTCAGCACTGGTTTCTTTTTACCACTGTAGTGATTAAAATATTTCTGTTTTATTTACAGAAATCTTAAACAACTTTTCAAATGCTTTTGAAGATTAATAATACACTGAAATAGATTAGGAGTCAAATACTGTATTAATAATATTAAGACAAATAAAAATATGTAAAATAGTATATTAATAATATTAAGACAAATAAAAATATGTTAATTTTGTCCTGTTCTTACAAAATGGTAGCAGCTTTGTTTGTATGAGGCTTTGTCCCCTTTCTCTTTAATTAATGTTTTTATGTCTTCTGACTTGCAAAAACAAACCTAACGAGTTAGAAATTAAACTTATTTGCATGAACATGGCCTATGTCTTCCTTCCCAATTTACATATTGAAGGAACAAAGGCAGAATTCAAATTGTGTGATTATATATTTCTGTTCTTCTGATTATTGTTTTTTAACCTTTCCAAACCACATATCAAGGTGAACAGAAGATCTTGATTTGCTGACTTTGTATTATTAATTTCTTAACAGAAAGCCAGAATAATTTTTCAAAATGTTGAAAAGTAGTAATCCAGACTGTAAGACTCGGCCAAAAATGACTAAGAAACAAACTGCGCATGAGCAGTTGTAAATGACATGATGAAATCCTCCATGCATTAGCCAAATTGCCCCTGGCCTTTCATGATAAACTAAAAATCTGTAACCCTATAAATGGATCATGAAGCCTCAAGCCATCAATGCACCATAGAATCATACAATCATAGAATGGCCTAGGCTGGAAGGGACCTTAGAGATCATTTAATCCAACCTCCCTGTCATGGGCAGGGATGCCACCTCTCGACTAGACCAGGCAACACATGAGGACCGAGCGAGAAAAAAACCCATGAACTCAGTTTTGATGTTGTTGTCAGCACCAAACTCAACCCACTGAGCTAACCAGCCCCCATCTTTGCTTGCAACTCATTCTCCACCAGTCCTACTTTTGTTTTAATGAAACTGATTGGCTGGCAGCGTAAAATAACAGGTGCAGGTCTATCATTATTATAATAATTCCTTCTTGTAATTATTTTTTTCCTTACAGTGCTGTTGGCAGGTCATTTAGGTTGTAAAACTAGTACTTCTGCCAGAATATTGCAATCAAAGTACATACAGCTACTAAATGCTTTTCTTTTAAGCACTTGAATATAGTACCTATATGCTTAAGAGTTTATGCTTGTAAATGAAAGGAAATTCACTATGGCTGCATTATCTTCTCTTCAGATGTACTGTAATGTTTCAGAAACACTAGTGTGAATCAATTTATATCAAGTGCTTTTTTATGGCATAAAAGAAGCATTAAAAATGTGGTATAAATCAGAGGGAAACTTAGTTTTACATGAACCCTATTTGCTTTCGTGTGTTCTTATTATAATGACTTGGGGAGAAGGGGGAGGGAAGATATACTTCCACAGTAGGAGCTACTGAGCTCACTAATGCAATCTGAATTTCGTGTCAACACATTAATGGTAAGGTCACAAAGTTAATGACATTTAAAACTGCATTGTAAAAATTTGCCTCGGCAACCTCAGAAAAAGTAGCAGCTAATGAAATACCTTTGATTTGTGGTAACACTAACTTTGTTGCTTCAGCATTAAGTGCTAGGTTCATAATGGTCGCTGGAACGCTGCTTTGATTTTTTTTTTTTTTTACTATAATTTTCACACCCATTACAATGGGCCAAAGAGAACTTCTGCATAGAGGAACATTATATATCCTTTCAAAATTTCAGTGCCGTAGGCAGGCTTCAGAGCTTTCACTGGAGCTCCGCATATAGAGCCTCACTTCTTTTAAGAACCTTGTCATCATTAAATCTGGTAACACTTTTGCAATTTGCATTGCGTAAGAAAGAAAAACTTAGATTTATAATTATAAAACTACTATTTTTAATTTTTAGAATTCTTGTCTCACTGAACTGGAATATACACAAAAGGCAGCTTGGGTGGAGTTTAAGAATTTACTGTTAGTCCAATGAACCTTAACAGCTGTAGTAGTCCAAAGTGAATAATGAGTAGAGAAAAGACTCATGACTTATATGTTTAAAATCATTGTATATACCTAGTATCTATCTGTTTATTCTGATTTTCTTATCACTCTTGTAATATTCCCCTGGACTTTAAAGGTCATACTGCAGTTTTCCCTGGACAAAATCAGGTAGAGGAAAGATAAAATGGGCTCTTTGTGATATCCTGAGGTTTTCACTGGAAGGATGAGGAAGGTGCTCAAGGCGAGAGTGGCAGGAAAAACATTATGTGGGGCCTTTCTTCCTGCTTAGTTTTGCACCTCTTTAGAGCTATTATTACTCCCACCCATGCCTGCCTAGTCCCATGTCCCTACTCCCAGGGAGGGGTAAAAGCTTCCCCACAGCCCCCAGTACCACCCCAGAGCCGTCTGTGGGGAGGGAGTGCCTGGGGCTGCCAGCCCCTTCCCCGGCGGCACTCCCAGAGCTGGAGCTCAGACAGGCTGGGCACCTGGCCTCGGGGCGCCTGGGAAACCCAGCTCAGCCCTGCTCAGGCCAAGGGCAGCCCCAATCAGAGCAATCTGAACCCTGTAACCTCTTACTAACAACAGTACATAGGCTGTTTTGGAGGTGGGGAAACAACTGTTCTATGATTCTATGAGGGGTAAGGAGGCCTTGATGCCAATACATTTATATGTTAATATTTGTTTATTTTCGCATGTATATGTACACATATGCATTTTGAGGGTGTCATGCAAATGAGAAAGTGTTTGAATACTGAATATGTATCTTGTCTTCTATAGAGGTAGTTGCAACTATCCCAGGAAACAGTCAAAACTCAGAGCTACAGCTCTCCTACGTTTAAGAAAAGGAAGCATTTCACTTATTAAATACTTACTCCTTGTATTCCTTCTGCTTAGATTTAGCCAGTCCTGCTCAAGGCCTCTGTGTTGTACCCTTGCTCTAATTTCTCCCTTGTTATATAAATCAGAAATCTCACAATGATGAGTAGCTCAGAAACTAGAAGGATGTATGCAAATCTTCCTTTTAAAAATAGTAATTTAAAAAAATCTTCCTAGAAAATAACAATATTTTTAAGAATTTAGGTGAAATCTTGTAATTTTTCTCTATTATAACTTAATTTGAAATCAACGAGTTATTGGATGAACAGGAATTAAACAGTCTGGAAAAAAAAAATTAATAACAATTTATAAACAGATTTTAATTTTCTCTTTTAAATTTATATCTGCTGCATTCCTTAACAGTTTACTCATGGATCTGCTAATGTAGGATTATTCTCATAGGAGTTACGTCCATAATAAAAAGTGCATTAATATATTTTACATACACAGTAAGCTGCCTCAATTTATTTTCTCTCCTTTTATTCTATTGCTGTACCAATTCCATTTAGATCATGACAAAGCTGAGCCCAAGAGTATAATTAAATTCTTCTTGAAACCTAATTAGTTCAGCTGTGATGTCTTTTTTATTTCTGGTAATAGTTACAAAATATGGTTCATATATCTGTATAAGAAAAGCACTTACGACATGCCAGAACAGAGGCATATCGCTACATACAAATAAGACCACAGATAACATCTTCAGAGTAGCTCCTCAAAAGACTTTAGACTTCACAGCAGAAGTATCTTCAGATCACTATCGTCCTTCCTGTGCTATCCTTAAATCTAAAAGAAAGTTTCTGTTAGATGAGCTCTCAGCAAGCATCTCAGGTAGGGTGCTGATAATTTCAGAGACAGAAGACAAGATCATCTCCAGGGATCTTTCTGTATGTCCATTTTGTTTTAGGCTACAACCAGTAATTCTTCTGTCTGCAAAAACCAACAGATCTAGGACCCCATTAATAATCTTACCAATGGAGTACGTTACTTAGAGTTATTATTTTTTATTATTATTTCTCTTATTTGGCAACTCAACTACCTATTAATGCTGAGGCAATTTAGAGGCAGTAGGTGATACCTTCATTTCCTGGTCACCCTCCAACTGAGGGTTGAACTCTGAAAACCAAGAACTGAAAGGATTGTTTATGACAGGCATCCCTTGGATATGACTGAAGATTCTATGATAGCAACTTAATGCTTTTTTTTAAGACCCTCTCTTTTTTCTGCAGTATGTTCTTAGTAGTCCAGGAAAATGCAGACTGCTTTGGTTTTAGAAAGTGTTAGAAACATTCAGTTATGTTTCAAAGCAGGAGTACTGATATTAGTAAAGTTAATAGAGGAAGAATGAAGAAATTATCCTGCATAGCTGCACCTACTCATATAGGCATACAACTTAATAAAATTTGTAGCTGTGATGTGGATTAATGCTTTAAATTCTCTTATGTTTTTTGGCAGTCACCATGTCAATGATGTATAACAATCCAAACACAAGCTGCATCAGTTGGTGCAGCTGGAACTGGTTTAATTCTTTCTCCCCTGTTCAAACACTCAAATCCTTATCTAAGGCTGCTTGCTATTTTTTCCTTTTTTTTTTTCCCAATTCTACCTCCTTTTTCATTTTTTTTCATTTAGATCCCTATTACTTTGAATTTAAACTTTATTAGCCTTCTCTTCAAATTCGAGATGTATTTCTCTATATATAGATATACAGGTAGACCAAACTGCTCTGTGCTTTATGCTAACCTCAATGTATGCATTACTGCGTGGCATTAGCTTCATCTTTTAAAAAAAACACCCAACCTGCCTATTGACACTTCATGTGCTGTTGTCCTATCTTCCATCTTCTTGTAAAAGACTTCAAAAAATCAGCTCAGCTCTCCCAAGTTGTACAGAAATAATTTCTGGTGACTTACTATGCTTATTGCTACTGAATCGTTATTTTGTTCAAATAAAAGCAAGCTACCCCCTTTTTCCTTGTTACTACTTTTCTAACTGTAGATTGACAATTTACCAGGCAATGAAGGGATGCAAAATCCAAAAGGGAAACATTTGGCCTCTTTTCACAGGACATCTACAGAAAGTGGTGTTTTGTTCTCAAGTACCTGAAGTTACAATTTCTTGTCAGCTCTAAAGGCAGTCTAGGATTTGGTTGAGGTTTCCAGAAAAGATGATCACGACTCATAGTATTGTTCTAGGCAAAAGTGAAAATAACATGCATATATTTGGAGCTACAAAGTCATTGTTAGCTCAATGAAAGCTTTACGATCTAAAGTTGGAATTAATTAATACAGAAAAGCTTCATGAATTATACAAATTTACATAAAAATATTTATATAGGTAAAAAAATACAAATAATCTCCTTTCTCTTATCTGTCCCTATGTTCACCCTTCCAATATTTCTCTTAGTCTCGGGGTCAATAGTTCCTGTATTTCTCAATTAAAAAAAAATGGTCTATTCTATTAAACATTTCCAATAACTACCAGTAAATTTTCTTCTTTATGGAAGAATTAGTGTGAATAAACAGAATAGGAAAAGGTCCCATAGTCCTGATTTTGATGCTTAGATGTCCTGTTATTTTCATGCAGTTGTGGGATTTTTTGAGTGAATGTGAAACAACTGATCAATGTTGTTAGTTTATATTTTCTTAAGAACGAGACAAGACAGTAACAGAAACTCCTGTTGAAACTGGAATGAATTATTCAGCTAAAAGTGTACCAAAAGCACTATTGGGAACTACCACAAAAACTGAAATAAAAAAATAGGGTTTGTGACTAACTCTACAACTAAACTCTACTTCTGCATATGTAGATGTGTGTGTCCTTTTAATATCAATACTGATAAAGCATTACCTGAGAACTTACAGTCACTTATGTATCCTCTCCTCTGAGGTGGCAGTTTCTTCTAACATGTATTTATTTTAAGCCCCATTCCTCCTTGATTCTTCTCTATTTAAAACCTAAATCAAGAAAGACAGGAATCAGCACCTTATACTTGTGGTTGAAATGAGTTAAGTGGTTGGGGCTTTTAGAGTACAGTCATAAGGCACAGCAGATAAAAAGATCAATATAGCTTCCACTGGAGAGAAGTTACATTAAAATTAGCATACTTTGAGAATTAACTCTATGGAATGAGGAGAACCTGAAAATAAAACTGTTTGGAATCATAACAACTCAATTATATAAGCTGCATGAAGTGTATATTTTAAGTGACAACTTGTTACACTTTTCAATTTTGAATGGTCTAAGTCCCTGAGGGACCTTAAATGTATGAGTACCTATATTTTTAGTTTCATCTTGACTATACCTTTTCAAAATAAACTGTAACACTATTATTTTTAGTCACATTTTACTAGACCAGATTCAACCTCAGCGTATGTGAAGAGGTAAGAGAAAAGCCTGTAGCTTCTGTACTTTGTCAAGTAAAGAAATTCGACAAGAACACCACAGCTTGTGTCATTGCACTATACAATGAAGAACAGTGTATTGTATTATTTTGTTGTACTGTTATTAGTATGAACGTTGTGCAGTCTCGAGAAGTGATATTATCTGGAAAATCTCAGCTCTTTACTTCAACACTTGTATCATTTAAGCTGATGCTTGTAATAAGGAAGATGAAAAAAAATTGCAATATGCCAGCTGTCAGTGAAAAATGGAGAGTAATAAACTATCTTGGTCTAAATGCAGCAATAGATCAGAAAAACTATCTAACTGTAACAGCTACTGAAGGTCTTAAAACATCTTTTCTATTTAAACATAGCCCAAGGTTTGCTCTAAATGTACCTGTGAATATATCTAAAAGAAAATGTCTATAAGAATCATATTCTCTTTGACCTCAACAATCTATAATGTAAAACTTTTTTGCATTCAGGAACTCCACAACATTTCAGTAAGAGTTTTGGATGATTCTTTGGTGTAAGTCTTTGTATGACTTTATGTAGTGTAGTCTCCAATAAAACAACCATTTTTCCCTCAAGATTTGAATTTTTTCCTAAATTTTGCCTTAAAAGGAGCGAGGATTGTGTTAAAGGGTATAGAGACTTCTTAATTTATGCTATATGAGCTGTTGTATAAAGATAGTTGATAGCTACAGGAGCTGTTACATATAATTTATCTGAAAGACTGGGATGAGAGAGCTTCATAGTTGGTCTAGCTGTAGCACACTACGTACAGTCAGCAGGGTGTGTGAGCACTCAATTCCTACAGTAAAATATACGGTTTTGTAGTTTTCATAGAATATGAAACTATGTACTAGAAGATACATACTAAAATAATATATAAAACTGATTATGTAAATGCAGATCTAGTCTGGGAACTGCATGAGTGAGCGTATGGCTGTGTGCCCACTGGTGAACCTGTGCAGAATGCAGGCTCTAATGGCATGAATAGATTTGTCTGCCCATCTGTGCTCATAGAGGAAAATAATTTTGAGGAATATGACATTGCATGAGCTCTGAGGTGAAGAATTGGCTTTATGGAGCTGGTTTAGAGCTGGACAAGCTCACAGCTGCATAAGTTACAAGGGGTTGCTCTTACCTGGGTTTCTGAGAGGATTTGATTTCCAAGGCAAAATTGCCACATGCAGGAGGCCAGGTTTTGATATTGACATATCTGAAAGAACATGCACTTTTGGAGAGTGTGGATAAGTAGAACAAAACTTCCCTTTATCAGATCACTTTAAGTATTTTTTTCACAGTTAGATAAAGTTATGGTTTGAATAAATGTGTTTGGATAAAACTGATACTTATAATGAGAAGGGCTTTTTATAAATTAACAAATTTTCTGTGCAAACATGAATTTCCCTTTCTGTGTCCACTTACGTCATCTCACTGAAGAAACTGCATTGAAAATAACTGCACAAATCTATTTTCACTTTTCTTTTGTTTTTAAAGTTACACTTACAGCAGAGTTTAAAGAACTCTCAAAATTCACTTGGTAAACTTCTGGCTGCACTAGATTTATTTGAAAACTGTTGTTCACCTCAATATGATATAGGTGTTCCATGGTTGAATTGCATTGCAAAATTCTCTTTGAGAATGAAGATGAATGATAGCAAAATTTCTTAACATCTTGGACAGAAACAGGACTCTGAAAAGGGGCAAAAAGTAGTTTCTTATACTTCCAGAATGAAAAACTGGAACGTATATGTGTTTTATACATGAATTATAACATTTATAGCAAAATTCAAAACTATAGGCACAAACAAAAAAAGTTTGATTCCATAAAGATTTAAACTAAAAAACTCCAAAAAGCAAACAGCAAACAAACAAACCCCCCCCACAAAACAAAAAACAAGTAAAGCCCAACACTAAATGGAAAAACAATTGCAATTAGTTTAGAATTTTTAGAAAAATACCTTATAAGCCTTGTATATTTAGAGTTGCTACTAACGAGTGTCTTACCTCACTGACTTCTTTTAGAATTAATTTCCTTTCTAGTGGGGTTTACGCAGTTATGCCTGAACCTTTGTGGAGCTGTGAGGTTTTCTGATTTTGATTTGTTTTTATTACTTCTCCACTTACCTGTTCATTTTTTAACTCATACAGTCATTGAATCTTGTCTGTAACTATGCTCATCTCTACAAGACTAGTATATAGGTGGGCTGTTGTAAGAAGCACAAATGGTATTTTCTGATACTTGTTTTCTAGATTGTGGTATTCTGCTATTAGATCTCTTAGCTGTCTTCAGCCAAGTAAGGTATAAGACAGAGTAGTTTTCCAGAACTGCTTTGTTCTGCAGGTTAGTTTTATTTTTTTTACTCCAAATGATGATGTTCTTTAACCTCAAGGAATTTTTTGTTTCCTTTCATTTTTTGAAACAAGTGATTAAACATTCAGTGTCAAGATACCTCAATATTGACTGTATGTTCCTTCTACTAAAAAAATGTGTATATAAAGATAGGGTGATTAGATGTCATGAATAACCAAGCTCTGATTCTACAACCATTAACTTCTTTGAGCCATGCTGCCTCTTTCCCATCTGCAGAAACAGGGCAGTCCCTTTAAGACTTCAGTGCAGTAAATGGACAGACAGACTAGAATGTTATTGTTATCTCAGCCTGGAAGGCATTACTGTCCTTTGTTTTCCTGGAAAGCCCAAAGACTTCAACACAAAAAATTCACTAATTAGACAAATCTGTTGAAGGCATCTTGAATAGACTATTGCGGTAATGAAATAGAAAAATGAAAGGAAAGAGAGTTAAAGAAAACAGAGACAGGGAAGAAGAGCAAAAATGTTGAAAATCCATTGAAAATAATTCCCTCAGGCTCATATATCTTTCAAATGTTTTCAAAATGTTTTTAAGAACTGTTGAATAGCATTCTGCAAATAGCATTAAAAATTATGTGTTTCTCTACAGAAGTGAAAGCCCTTGGAAGTAATTATTCATGGATATTTGGGGACTATGATTTGTCAGCATTTGTGAGTGTTACCCAGGTAATAACCATTTGAAGATATCCTGCCACTTCCAAGTTGGTAATGCTCGTTTTATTGCATACTAACATCATTCTTACAAGTACCTAAACTAGCTGCTAAGCCATTAGTCTTTGTAAAAGAGTCATTGCTTTAGTCTTGCTTCTGGAGGTGAGCTCTCAAATATTTTCTAGGATGATTACTTAAGATCAGGTGGCAGTATACACCTCTTTAAACATCCAGTATTTAAATTTTTGTTCATATTTGATTAAAATATTTTTGAATATTAAAGTCTATATATTAAGAGCGAGATCATTTGAATTGTTAAAATAATAGGTAGCAACAGGTAGCAATAATTTAAATTGAAGGAAGATGTGTTTTGTGCTTTCCCATCACCTGTACCAGCCCAAAGGCTGGACTGCTGCTGGTATGGAAACCTGTTATACATAAAATATTCTCTTGTACCCTGTAGCGGACAGGTGTGTGAATTTTCCCTTAAACATTTCTCGTTGTTTTTACAACCCCTCAGCGTAGTCAAAAAACAAGACCAGTTTCTGGTCCTATGTGGCAACCTGATGGAATGGTGTAGAGGAGATCAAATAAACAAATGCCTCAAACAGCCCTGGCACCAAATATATGCATGAGAGAGATAGGTTAATTCTGCGGAGGCAGGATGGCCTTGTCTGGTAGCATATCTTACAAGGAGATAGGGCAATTTTGTGTCCCCTACCTGACACACTGCAGAAAAGTGTGTATAAATGTGGGACAGTTGAAGCAAAAGTCGAAGCAAGAGACAGAAGAAAGCAGATTGAAGAAGCATGCAGACTGAGATGAAGACACTGAGAAGGAAAGTGCAGGAGAAGAAGAGAATATGACAGCATCCTTGAATCCTTGTTGGCGGCCAATGCAGGAACCTGGACCAGTGATCTCTCTCTCTCTCCCTCCTCCCTCCCTGCTCTCTCCTCCTCTCCCCTTCCCCCTGCCTCTACTTTCCTTTTCTCCTTTCTCACTAAGTAATACAAGGCCTATCATACTGCTTGGTTAATTTATATTTAGTTTCTGTCTTGTAATCAGAAGTATAACGCTGTCTATTAGAAGTTATTATATGTCCTTTTTTCCTTGTTATCATTAAGTAACATGCAGCTTGCTGTAGTTTATTGCATACCTAGTCTTTTCCTGGTTATCATTAAGTCATAGTATATCGCCTGCCCTAATGTGTCTTGTAACTATAACCTATTGTCGTGAGTCTGATCTGTGTATTGTGACAAATTAATAAGTGGTTATGTATGGGCCTTGAGACTTGTCTCACTGTTGTCCACTCCGTTAGGGTATTATGAATTTAAAAGTCACTTGTCCCCCTCTCCTGGGCGGGACATGACATTCACCCAATCATCTCAGTGTACATCTTTGAATATGACTTATCATGACTATCAGACTTCAAAGAATACAAGGGTCTGTGAATATATAACTATGGAGCAACTAAGGAAATTATGGATAAGAATCAAAATAAGTAGGAAAAGATTCCATTCAATATCCTGACTTGCTGGGTCTTCTATGCTGATACTTTCCAACATCAATAACTGGCCTAACAAATTTTTTTTCAAAAGTGATGAGAATGAATCAGTTAAAAACTACTAACACCTTATATATTTGTAAGGGGACTTTTTTTTTCTCTTCCTTTCCTGTCATTGGTTCATCAAAATATTAATACTTAATGAAAGTACATATGTTATGAAGCAGCCATGTTTAAGATTGATGTAATTGGACAACAGGATACCAGCCCTAGGGTTGGCTTCTACATCAGTGCTGTAGAATGTAGAAAACAAAAGGGTTACATGTGACCTTAAGAAATTTTTTGCTATACAAGCAAACACTAGAAACTTCTCCTGCACAAGAGCTGCCCTTCTCTAAAGTGATGTGAACAGGCTTCTGTCAGGGTTCCCCCATGTCTCATAGGAAGTTTTGCATCCTCCTAAGGCTGCCACTGAAAGGCAGCATCACTGGGCACAGCCTGTTGTCAACTTTGTTTGTCCTCTGAACCAAGAGCAAATTAAATCTAAACTGAGAACTGTGAAAAATGTAATACAAATCCATCCATAAGTTACTGTAGTCAGAGATGTTAGTAGCTCTCTATTGTTTTTAGTGATGAGAGGTCTCAAGTTTGACTTGAGGCATGTTGAGCTACGGTGTTCCTATAGATACAGAAAGCACTTCAATTTGTGTTTCTTTTTTCTACCAGACTTTTTCTAGAGGCACTTTCAGCCTGGAGAATTCATCTTGCAATAGGAAGACATTGGTGTTGATTCTGGTACCTTTTATGTTACAGCAACCCTTTGATGTGTTTTAATTTTACAACTGGATTATCCAGTCTAATGCTCATGCCCCCAAACCAAATGTAGAATAACGTCATTCATGTCAGCTCAATACCTTTCAACAAAAATATCTGTTGTGTGTGCCTGTAGCAGCTGGCTCAAACACTAAACTCAAGTCCACATAATTTTTCTGAATGCCTTGACTTTTTTTCTCTAATGTAGGAACAGTTAAATGGCTATCAGTGTATTTAACTTTAGAAAAACAAACTGTTGTGCATTCCATAAAATTTTCACTAAACATTGGTTTTAAGTTAATTATATAAAAGAAGAATGTTCTGACATGTCCAATCCAAGGAACAGGGATCTTTGAGAAAATGCCTGGCTAAAACACAACACTATTTTTTAGTTTAGAAATCACAGCATGGAAATACACCATTAGCTATATTTGCTACTTTGCAGTAGATTCATGAAAAACCCTCCTTTAAGTCTGGAGTAAAATTGTGTGCATTCAATATAAAACTGAAATTTGAGTTAGTTCAATTTAGTGAAAATCTGCAATGTACTAATTTTATAAAGTACTGAAGCTCAGTTTACGTTTGCTTCTCTAAGATCTGTGTAAGTCATTAGTTGTTAATTATGGAAAGACTGTAATGTATGATTTATTTCTGCATTAACTAGTGCCATAAAAATGTTTGCAAGTGTACTTTCAGAAGAGTGTATTTCTTGAGTGGTGTGATGTTGTTTATCTCTGTTCTTTTTTTCTTTTTGGTGATACAGAAACTACATTTGCCCTTTTTTGATATTTATTTAAGAATATTCTCCATGGCCCAATTTAATTCTTAGTATCCTCACTCTTTGAAAGAATATGTCAGCTCTCAAGTGCCCAGTAGTTCTTTTTATCTGATATGGACTCTTTAAAATCCACAAGCATGTCTAGGTTATCAGATCTGCTTTAAAATGCTGCCATTCATCCATTCAGTTTAATGCATCCTCAGCCGGGAGCTGCTGTACTGGCTAAAGGCTATGCCACAATTCAGCTTAGAAAATGAGAAAAGAAAGGCAGCCAGGCTCAGGCTAACTATACCATTAACTTTCCTTCAGCATGCAATACATCAACAGAGCATCAGACCTAATCATGTTTTTTATAGCTGCTCTACCACAGCAAATAATGATCAGAGATATTTATTCGGAAAGGAACACTGTTTAGTCCTTTGGAAATTTGCTGTTCTCTTAAACATGGTATGTGGTGATTTCCCATTAATCTTGCCAAACATTTTCTCTCTACTTTAAAAAAAAACCAAACAAACCTATTCATGCTTTGAATGCTAAAGGAAAGGGGAGAGGTGGAGTCTTTACCTGTAAATGGCAAGATAATGTACTGGACTAACACCACAGAACATCTAGTGTCAGTGGTGTTATGCTGTTTTTCCTGTCAGTGAATATTGTAGAGCCACATGTATTGACTAACTAGTAATGCAAATCAGTTATTTTCTGTGTTCTGCTGACCAAACCTATTTTGTACTTATTAATACCTGATTGGGTCTCAGGGCAGTAATGCTTTTAATTTATAGGCAGTTCACTTGCGTTCCATGCTGACAAGATTGGGCTTTAAATACTGTGGGAGCACAAGATCCAAACCCAATCACCTGTGAGCCTTGAGGGAAATCAGTTTTAGGCAGGATCTCTGCAGAATGTTTAACTACTGGAAGGAAGGAGGATGTGTCTGTAATAGCAGAAATGAGACTGGCATGGGGGAATATGGACATCAATAGAGCTTGTGTTGCGCTGAAGTAAAGGTATTTTGTCCTTGTAATAGCCACTGTCTGGAAGATCTTTATGATGTCTCTGCTCAGTACCTGCTCGTCTTGTTCTTAGCTGGAGGCTCTCAGTTCTATTGGGATCAAAATAATAGATACCTGCTTCACTGCATATTATCACTGAGCTTCTTCTATGAGATTACTTGCAGTAGCCAGCGCTGTGGCTGTGAGTTTGGAGATTTTATCTTTAATCACTTGCCTGAATTTGCCCACTGAGCAGCTGGAACACATCGTAATTTGAAGGGGCTTTTTGCTGGAGGCCCAAGAAAAGTAGTGGAAACCAAAGTCGTGAATCAAAACCATGTCGGTATTTGTGGCATGAATTACATAAAGTTTATTTCTCAAGTCTTTGCAGAACTTCCTATAATTCCAAGCTGAAGTCTACCTTCTCGTTTCAATGTAGTCTTTTTTAAGGCTATTAAAAGTTACAAATGGAAATAAAAGCCTATATATGCAGTTAGATCTCTCTGGGTTTTTAAACATTTGATTCTTTTTATTTATTGTGTTAAACTAGGCTTAAAGGAAAAATGTTTTAATCATGCAGGTCACTTAACGTACTACAATATGTTTCAAATAAATATTGAATATTTAATATTTCCTCAGTAAAGTATGCAATTCATGCTGGAAACCTTTTCCTGAAAGCAATTAGACCGTTATTAGGAAGCTTGAAGAAAAACCAAAACATCTAGTTGACAGTTTGTTTTTAATGGCTCTCTCAAAGTAGTATTTTGCTAGAATTAATAAGAGAACTTTTATGTCTTTATTTCCTCTATATAGCCTTTAGTAAAAAATCTGATTTAGAAATGTCAGCTGAGATCTTGAAATAATAACTTTTTTGTACTTTACAAATATGCAAATGCATCCTTTTGTACATGTGGGAATGGAAAGCTAGGAAGAAATCTCACTTAATTACATTAATGAGAAAACAGTACATGCACATTTTTTGTATGATTCTTTGACTTGCCAGAATAACCTTGTGACTCATTCACATTGAGAGTCTTCATTATACGAGAGATATCTAAAGGATTTCAACAGCATGCACTGTTATCTTCTAATAGAATTGGAGTCAATACTGCATATGCAGACTGCATCTTATCAGTCAGGCTAGGAGGGAGTGAAAGACATTGATTGAAAGAACTGCTTGAGGGAGTGACATTTGCAATACAATAAAGTATGTTTAATGCGAAGGCGTATGACTTGCCAATAAAAAGCTTAACCATATCCCAATGTTGCTTAGGTATTGATTGAAATAAGTTAGATTAAATGATTTATTGACTACCTTTAAGTATCTTTAAAGAAACTATCTTTTTCTGTATTCCTCATGTACAGTTATAGTCAGTATGCTTCGTGTTTCCTATCGCTAAAGATGCTGCTTCTCTAGTAGCTTAATTCAGTTTTTCAAGAAGAGATTCCATAGCAGCAGATAAACAGTGAAAAAAGTCTACACTTTCAAAAGGGAGACAATGTACCTCTAAATTCTCTCTATATCATGTATGATGAGTTTAGTGATCCTGAGAAAGATGTGTTTGCTAACTTCACATTCTTAGACATCTTCATTACTCTTACAATAGTAGGTAAATTTAAGAAAGTGCTGAGAAATTGGATCATAAGAGGTATAGTGTCTGCTCCATAGCCACATCGACTTGGGACCTCTCTCTTTTTAATGTAAAGCCTAACCACTGCTGGAAATGAAGAGAGCATTGGCCTTCTTGGAATCAACATAACTGGAAGCCAACTCTTCTTTCCTTGGTGCATGTGCTACTCATGGAAAACACTCAAACCCTATCCTTAATTAAAATTCCATGTGACCAAATGATCTTTAAAGATTACATTTCTTCTTGGAGAATGTATATTGTGAAAATTTCATGTAGTGCTGGAGTTGCTATATGAGATGTGGTTCAGTCATCAGTATATTTCCTGTGTTTTCTAAGAATAAGAATCATAGAATGCGGAAGAGAGGAACAGTAGCTATTTGCGTGCTTCATTCCCTATCTCTGAGAAGCCATCTGTTTTTCAGGCTCTACTTTCAGAGAGCAAATTCCCAGAAATTAATGATATGCGTTATTCTGAGTGATGCTGAATAGAGCAGGAGCTCTGTTACTGCTGGTAACTTTGCTGGGAACAAATAAGTAATAGAGTGCTAAACCCCCCAAAATTGAGAAAAAAATAACTGTTTTTTATTTAGGTAGGTATTGTTTGAGACAAACACTTTTTAGCCATCACTGAAGGCTCCTAATGCTATCAACCTAAGTGTTAACTATGGGCCACTATATATTTTTCATTTAGTCAACATTTTCCCAAACCAACAGACCTACAAATTTTGAATAAACCTTTAATGGAAATACATGAATAGGTTATACCAGCTACAATCTGATAGTATTATCAGCACAAGATATTGCCTAATGTTATATTTGTATTATGCAGATGAGAATAATTTGGTATATCTCAAGTGATGTTATACTGTTCTCTGCTACCTTAATTATATCTTTTGACATGAAACAAGCTACCTGGATGCTTTGCTAATTAATATTATCAGTCTTGAACCGGAAAAATACTGTATGTGGGTTATTTCAAATTGCTAAGGCTAAAAACACTAAATATATAACTTGAACTTATATCTGTAAAATGGAGAGACATGGATTTGACAGATGGACCACTCGGTGGATAAAGAACTGGATGGATGGTTGCACTCAAAGAGTTGTGGTCAATGGCTCAATGTCTACATGGAGACCACCGACAAGTGGAGTTCCTCAGGGGTCTGTTCTGGGTCCAGTGTTGTTCAACATCTTTGTCAGCGACACAGACGATGGCATTGAGTGCACCTTCAGGAAGTTTGCTGACGACACCAAGCTGTGTGGTGCCGTGGACTCACTTGAGGGAGGAGATGCCATCCAAAGGGACCTTGACAGGCTTGAGAAATGGGCCAGTGCAAACTGCATGAGCTTCAACAAGTCTAAATGCAAGGTCTTGCACCTGGGTCAGGCCAATTCCAGGCACAAATACCTGGGCACAGACTGAGTTGAGAGTAGCCCTCAAGAGAAGGATTTAGGGGTGTTGATAGACGAGAAGCTCAACATGAGCCGGCAGTGTGCTCATGCAGCCCAGAAGGCCAACCACATCCTCGGATGTATCAAGAGAAGCGTGGTCAGCAGATCAAGAGAGGTGATCCTCCCACTATACTCTGCTCTTGTGAAACTCCACCTCAAATACTGTATCCAGTTCTGGTGTCCCCACCATAAGAGGGACATGGATCTATTGGAGCGTGTTCAGAGGAGGGCCACAAGGATGATCCAGGGGCTGAAGCACTTCTGCTACAAGGACAGGCTGCGGGAGGGGGGATTGTTCAGTCTGGAAAAAAGAAGACTTCGGGGGGACCTAATAGCTGCCTTCCAATATCTGAAGGGAACCTACAGGAAGGCTGGGGAGGGGCTTTTTACAAGAGTGTCCACTGATAGGACAAGGGGAAATGGGTTTAAGTTGAAGGAGAATAGATTTAGATTGGACCTTACGAAGAAATTCTTCAGTACGAGGGCGGCAAGACTTTGGAATAAATTGCCCAGAGATGTTGTGGCTGCCCCCTCCCTGGAGGTGTTCAAGGCCAAGTCGAACAGAGCCTTGAGTAGCCTGATCTAGTTGAGAGGTGTCCCTGCCCATGACAGGGAGGTTGGACTAGATGATCTCTAAGGTCCCTTCCAGCCTAGGCCATTCTCTGATTCTCTGATTCTCTGATTCTATGATTCTATGATATTAAAAGTAGTGTAAAACTTTCCTGTTGTCAAGCAATGTTTAAAAGCTAATTGTTGCTATACTATTATGCAAATTATAGGGGTGCTGAATATATTTACTTTATATATAAGGTTGTGTACTTTATTATTGCCTACAATATCTGTTGCACTGCCTGGTCATTCTTTTTCTCCTATCAGTGTCTAAGATAATCAGGCATTTCTGCATGTTGCAAACATTTGTTCATGCCACTATATCACATCTCTTCTAGCAAATCAGCAGCTTTATATCACTTTTTTTTTTTTTTAAATATAGTTTAGCTAGGCTCTTAAAGAGGTGGTACTTTTTTCAAATGAAGAAGCTAAAATATATCTATTTGAGACATAAACTAAAAACTGTTCCTTTTCTCAAACTCAGCAGAGAAAGTAAATGTGAAAATATCTTCAGTTTTAAGTGCTCATTATACTGTCCATAGATCTAACTCTTCTGAAGACCTTAGATGTATAAAACAAAAATATTGATACTTAACGTATTCAGGGCTCTCTTAGCTATGAATTATCCTCCTAGAACCTCTGGATATGAAGCAGACCCTTGTTGCTTTTCTCTACTTAAAGCAGAGAATATGTTTATTCTTTCACTGAGGTCAATATCTCCCCTAGTGTCATAAAGATTTATTTACGCATGTTTGCAATATGTAATAATTCACTTTTAAATGTAAATGTGCTATTAGAAATGGTTTCCTTGCCAGAACAGCGGAGTTTAAGGTTTCTCAGACAAGTTCTGGGAAAGATAGTAATTCAGGCGATTTAGATGTGTGTGTTTTTTTCGCCACAGTGGTATCTGTGCTCTACTGCAATGCAGGCAGCCCCCAAAGTATTTAGCATATGATAGCACAATATATTGAAGACCTCTCTGGAGGATATCTTTGGTATTTGTTTGTGTGTTTTTTTTGGTTTGCATGACTTGCAGAGACTGTCTAAATTAAAATTAGCTTGCTTTGGAAATGAGTGGAGGAAGGATTTTAATTTATCTGTGGAAATATTTAAAACTTCTTATGGTAGTCTAAGAATATGCATCAGAAAATCTAAAGAATCACTAGAATGTGTGAAATTATATTCAACCGTTTTACACTTGGTTAGAAAACCTCGTTAACGGCTTGGTATGTTCTGAATTGGTTTTACTACTCTTGCTCTTTTTCTTCTTACTAGAGGTACTAACACCTCTAAGTGTTTCAGTGTGAAACATTTTCAAATGCAAGGACCGCAAAACTATTCCAATTTATTATTCTAATATTATTCCAAATATTATTCTGATAATATTGGAATTGATATTATTGGAATATTAATATGTTGGAATATTAATGTTATTCCAAAATTATTCCATGAGACTACTGTTGGGGTGGCATCTATTAGGCCATTAGCAGACTAGGTCAACTAAAATTAATGATATAGAGGTCTTCTCATGTTCTTATTTACATGTCAATATGGTCTTTTTTTTTTTCTGAGAAACTCCTTCAGGAATATGACAGGAGGAAAGAAGCCTGCTAAACACGGGCATGTTGTAGAAAGTGCCTGAGACTGGGTGATCTCGACAACTTGGAAGGTATTTAAAGCAGTGTAATTGCAGTCTGCATTACTTGGAGAAATTTTCCCGGTTCAGATCAGTTGGAATTAGTAGATCGGATGAATGCCAAGATCTGCAAGATAAGTATATCACAACATGAAACTCTCAAAACGGGATCAACCATTTTCAATATGAATGTCTTAACTGCTATAATCTTACAGCAAATAATATTTGACACTGCTCAGGTCCCTCTGTAAATCTCACACCTGTGAGATGCCTGTGCCTAGGTCATACAGAGCACACAGGCATGTTTGTGTAAAGAATAATAACAATTCTTCTATCAAGACAGGAAAAAAAGGAATATAATTCGAGTTTTATGCTTTGACTATACCTGCTGGAGTTTGATCTTGCCTTTCTACAGACGAGTGTGTTAAAATCTGAATTCTAACACAGGTTCTAATGTTTTCCATCAATTTCTTTGCCAAAGACAGAAAAAACAAACAGTTGAGTAAATTCAGGAAATGGCTGGTAAACTGTACTATCAGTTCTCTAAGGCATTGCCTTTGTGCTTTTTTTCTCCCTCATCTAGCAACAGTTTTCTAAAAGATTTCAGTATAGATTAGCTATACTAGGTTAATATCAAACCAGAGGAAAAGATTGCAAAGGAAGATGAACAGTTTGAAACACAGATATATGAGGAGAGGAGCTTTAAATGGAAATTATGACTATTTCAACTATGATGTCCAGAGTTCTTGACTTGACAGCTGTAGCAGTTCTAGCACCTAGGGCCATCTTCTGCTGCTTTTCATCCCTGTTAGGGTATCTCTCAAGGTCAGGATGATTATGAAGGTCAAGAGTCTTACAGTAAATCCCAAGGCTTTACTAGTAGTGATGCAGATGTGACAGGGAAGTCTAAATATTAGGCTGCCTACTTTTATAAGTCTCAAACTAAGAGCTGAAAGGAAGTAAACTTTTTCATTCCTCTCTTTTGCCTGCCTGTTAGACCTAATGTGCACTTCAATTTATGATCAATGGACACAAAAGAGAAGTAAACACTTATATTTCGAACTGTTGGGGTTTTTTTGTTTGTTTGGTTTTTGTTTTTTTCCATTCCACTTTTACAGTTTGAACTTGGAGAAGAAGAGGATAGAATCACTGCTAAGCTTAGCAGAACCTTTATTATCTTGGACAGCAAGGCTTTTCCACAAACTTTACATCATATACTGGAGTTGTACTGCAGACACATATGAGCATGGATTTTTCTGCTCTTAACTAGATGACCTAGGTTATAGGGGGAACTGAAGCTTCAGAGTTCAGTGTGTCCCTTTTTCTGTTTCAAAAATTAATGTAGGAACAGATAATGATGAAGCTGTGACTTTTCTCAGCTGGCCTCTGCACAAAATGGAGGGGAAAGGCACAGGGGGAATTATCCCATCTCTCCAGAGTTCTGTGTTGGAAGTGGCTGTAATATGTACAGTAGTAATCAATATTAAGACAGCAATAGTCTGTCTCAGTGTAGAGTGAACAATTTCCTAGTTCATCTTTTTGTGCTTTTGGGGTACACTTCAGTCTAGCAGACAACTTCAGGTATTTTGCTAAGAAGTGCAAGGCATGGACAAGAAGTCCTGTATCTTTTGTACTTTAAATTTTTTAGAACCAGTTTAAACTCCATATGTAAGCTGTCAGAAGCATACACCGCAGGGTCTTAAAGATTAACTGCTGCAAATTCATTATGTATCTCCCTCAAATTTAACAAGGAAATGACTCTGTAGTTCCACAGAGATCATCTTTTGCACAGTAAGCTACCAGGTACGTACAAATGTGTCATGACCCAAGATATCATTATGTCCAAACTCATCATGTTTCTTTTTTTTTTCCTTGGTATTTCATATAAGCATGTCTCTTAAATGGTGGAAAAAAAAAAAAAGGAAAGAAAAAAAGCTGTCTAGTAGGAAAGTTTTTTTAAAAAATATTTTAAAAGGTATTTAAAAGAGATTCTTGTTTCCTGACATCAAAAAGTTTACCTTCTTACTTGAAAGATCAATAGTTAGGCACCCAAACTAGTCAAATATTTTTAATCAGATAAAGTGAAATAGAAATGAAATAATTAAATAATAATAATTAATAAAATTAATAAATTAAAGTTCAAAATCTAAAATACCCACATGTATTGCTAATATACACCATTTTAAAATACTGAAATCACAGAATATATTTAACACCTGTTGGACTTCTGTATAAGTAGTGTGCTCATACTCTTTGTTCGTCTCTCTGCTTTTATGTCTTTAGATCAGATACTTGTTTCACAATGTTGTGTGTTGAGAAGTACAATATTAGTTCCTTCACAGGTTTAAGGAAAAATTATCTCACTGGAAAAAAAACCCACACCAATAACTGTTCTAAATATTTGACTAACTGCTTTATGTTTATGTTAAAACTGCATAATCACAGTATTATACACAGGATCACAGAATGTCAGAAGTTAGAAGGGACCTTGAAAGATCATCTAGTCCAACCTCCCTGCCAGAGCAGGATCACCTACAGTAGGTCACACAGGAACACATTCAGGCAGGTTCTGAATGTCTCTAGAGAAGCAGACTGCACAACCTCCCTGGGCAGCCTGTTCCAGTAACACCAGAAGTCCAGTAAATAATAAAATCCCAATATTGTATTCAAAAACATTTTAGCCAAACTAAGTTCTCACTGCAGCTAAAAACCTATGAATCCTGGATACGTAAATTTTATGAATCAGATTGCACTTTGCATATAACTCAATAATAATATCGGTCATGCTTTAACATTTCATTATAGTTCATTACATGATAAAATTGGCTTATAAAGAAGCCTTAAAAAACATTATCATAGAGTTGTAATTATTATACAAAATTAAATTTCTTGTAATAAATGAATAATGATTCCTTAATTTTTAGTGGTAACAGAAAACATACTAGTCAGAGTTTATTTCAGTTCAATAGAGTAGCCATTCTGAGCATACATCAGATTAAAATGAAATCTAGTTTCTACAGGGAAGTATCATAAAGTAGAGCCATTAGTACCGAAGAGACACTAGTAGAATCGAAATGCTATATATAATGAAATTAAATGGAAGTCAGTCAGGTGATTTTGATAATCAAAATGCTTAATGAGTGTGGCCAGCAGCCTCAGAAATGCTGGTTTGTAAATTAGCAATTATTATTAAGTTTGGTGAAGACTATTAAATTTTGCTTAAAGGTAACATATAAGTTTATTTTTCATTTGTCAACAATTTTGACAATGTGATTGATGTTCATAAGGTTTTCCCAATCTGCTGAGTGGGAGTGTTGATTCTTTCTTCTTCCTCCAAATATAATACCTCTCTTACTGGGATTTGTTGGATGTACTTCATTGCAAACTAGGATATGCTTTGCTTTTTCACTTAGATGTCATAGCTGATCCATTTCAGCATTCCATGATACATATATATAGCACAAATGAGAAAAAGTACTTATGTAACAAAAGGCACCCCTCTGTGCACCTTTTTTTATTTATCTAGAAAGCAAGAACAATTGCCCTGAAGTAATCATGTCTGTTTAATTACTTCATTAAAAAAATAAGCATCCAAGAGGATGCTGCAAACACTTTTTTCATTAGTGCCTAGTAGATGAAATTGGAAAGATTCTTTGAAAGTCCAAATGTAATTTCCTTGTTGGAGAAATTGTTAGCCAGGAGCCATAGTATACCTCATTCTAGAACAAGGTTAAAAAATACTCCAAATCAAGCAAGAAAAAGAAAAAAATCATCTTTAGTCAAGACTCAATGTTAAAGTCACGTTTTAGTCAAGAGGTGCCAAGGATGTTATGGGACCCAGAAGACAGGTCTGAAATGGGTCGGTCATTGTCTTCCTTTCTCCTACCAACACTGAGAGTGTGTGGAGGAAAGGAAAATCTAATACACCAAAGAAAAGTAAGAGTTAAAATATTGCCCTGAAGATTCCTTTAGGATACTAGAACTACCACCTATATTAAGGGCGTGTTGATAGACTGTCTTGGAAGTCTAATCATCGACATTTCTTATAGACCAAAATCTCTTAATTATTCTACCTTGGCACAAGTTTATTAGGAGCTGTGGGCATCCTCAAAACTAAGTGCTTCATTGTTTGTGCTGTTCTTAAATGTGAAATGGCATCTTCTTCGTATAGTTCCCCATAGCAATTTAGGTTTTGTTATGTAAGGAAAAAATTACAACTATTAAGTTATCAATTAGAATAGAGGAGTCAGATAGAATACAAATCCATGTAAGCTATACCTAAGCTAGTTTACTGGCTTTAGGAAGTTCACAAAATATCCTTTTTCAATCAGTTTGAGGTCATCAATGTTTTTACCTCTTAAAGGAAAAATTTATTCCTTTCATAATGTACAATAAAAAAGAAAAAAGCAAAAATAAGAACAAATATTTACTTTTAACCAAGGAAAAACTTGACTGTGTTTCAAGGATATTATCTGATCTTCTTTCCTTCTTTCCTTATAAAAATATTCTCTTAACAGATTTTTCTGCATCTTCATTTATTTAGTTAATGATGCTGTATATGCTATTGAAGGGTATAATATGGTTAACATGAAATCATTGCTTATAGCATGATGTAGTGTTTTAGTGTCAAGAGTGTCACTTTTTTATATCAGAAATCATGGTCAGCATCTTTTTGAGGAGAAAAGCTCAACAGGCATAATGTGTATCCTATAGAAGGTATTATTTGTCTTAAATGTTCATTATCTTTACCTGCCACTCCCATTTTCTCTATCTCTGGATGGAGAAACTGGTGTTCTCTGCTCAAACACACAGATACTTCTTATTCTCCATAGAATTTGTTTTTCACCTTGTTCTTCAGTTTCTCCAAAATAGATGGCAGTAAAACTTTCGAAGTCAGGGCATCAGATCCAGTTATGTTATAACTGCTTGTGACATAAATCAAATATAAATCTTGATCCATGGTGTTTGATCTGACAATAGGTGAGACAATATCATCTATCCCTGGTTTGTGTCCATATTATTTTAAAATATGTCAGAACTTCTTAAAAGTTATGAAGTATCAGCTCTTTCTTTCTTTGTTATAGATCAGATGCTTGCAATTCAAGATTGGTATAGAAAGGACTTTCTTCAAAACATTAGATAAAGACTGAAATAGAATTCAGAGTTTAAAAGTTTTTTGGTTTTTTTTTTTGCTGAAATAGAAAGTAACCTGGTGTGCTTCGTGATAATAAGCAAAGACTAGGTGGTTTCAGACTTTTCTCATTCAGTACCATCAAAAATCAGAGTGGTACAAGCAGGACTTGTTAAGTAAAATTTCCATCTCGTGGCAAATTTAAACACTTGAAAATTTGCTATAAATGAAGATAGTTACATTTTCAGAACTTTCAGAGGGAAAGCAATTTATGTATAACATCAATGCAAACATCAAAAAAATCAAATTTCATTTCTCTGTGTTGCACAGATTATTATGAAACGACCTAACTAAAATTGCTGTCAAAATACTATTTCAACATGTGTTTCATGGATGATGTACTAGATATGCTAACATTACTATTAGTTGATTTCACTGGAAAATGTGGTTTCCAGGGAAAAGTCTTTCTTGAGTATTTCCAGCAATTCCAATTTTACTGGCATGTTTTAAATTAAAGCATCGTGTTTCTAAGGATATCTGGAAGAAAATAGCCTTATTCTTCCCAGACCTTTTATAAGGAAATGTAGTTTTTTGTGTTATGCATGTGTGTTGTGGGGGGTTTTCTGCACGAGGAGAGGAGGTGGTGATGACAGCACATATGACACAGGACTGAAGCTGTCAAGATAACATTCTCCATATTACATTCTGCTTTATAATTTCTGTAATCTTTAGGCTGATATAGAAAATATTGATACAGATGAAGTAGTGTAATTGCCCTTTACCTGGACATTTACACTAATTCTACAATAGTTATATAGACTCAAAAACATTACAAATTACAATATAATGAAATGAAATCTCAGTAACCCAGTATTCTATAAGTATCTGGAAACTTCCAGAAGATTCATAAAGTTGGGGAGCACAGCTGATAAATGTTACAGAATTATTTTTAGAAAAATAAGGATTTTCGCTATAGTTAGCTTTTTAAGTTCTCTGCAGCTTGATCAGGGTTTCAGTAATGCAAAGTTGCATTAAGCACCTTTTTCTCCTTTTAGGAATCCCTAAAGGTTCCATTACAAACATGGGTAACACTTTTAATCTACATTCATCCCAATAGTCTGTAAGTACAAGTTTGACTGTTTAATCTGAAGAAGGTAATTCACATTGATAACATGTAAATCTATATGGTTAACACTTGTCTTTGGTAATAATTGCTGTTTAATTTTATAAAACATTCATTAAATGTCTTGCTAAATTACATAAAGATCATAGTAGGCATTTAATGGATGCTTTTGAAAGTGAAGTAGAAATTACTTAGAATATAAGTAAATGTAGGTTTATAAAGCCATCATTATATGTCTATTAAGACCATTTAACTTAAGTGTTCCATAATTAGAGAAGAGACAGAATTTTAATTGCACATTTGCAAACTGTTAGCTAGGACTTCTCAACACAGCTCTCCTTTTATCTTAACAACTGTTGAAGAGAGTTTACACTTTCTACAGGTTTTATTTCTGACTTTTTTTTTTAATTATAAGTAATATCCTACTATGCAATAATCAATGTTATGGGACAGAAATAAGAAGGAATCTAATATACTAATAGTTCATTATAAATTGTTTCTAATAATTGAGGAAATAATTAAAAGATAAGTTTTTATTTTTAAGTGTTCAAGTTGAATCTGAATGGGAACTGTTTGACCCAAAATGTTGACAAAGGGATGCAGGCTGCCTTTACCTCTGGATGATTAGCTTGAAATACATAACAATAATAGTAATTTTGCCCAAATCTAGTTCTTTTGGCCTACATCTACTTCCTAAGTAACTGCCCAAATGATAATAATAGTCTTGTCCTTGGTTCTGTTGTATTCAGTATCACTGGAGATGCTGGATACTTTCAGTCATGGAGAATGTGAAGTGTGTTCAGCTCCCAGATATACTCCAATGTGGAAGCAGTGTTCCTGAGGACACCGACGTTGTCCAGCTCCATTCTGTTCCATTCTTAATTCAATTGTCAGACCTGAGGTTTTCATATCAGCTGAAACTCAGAATTTTAAATATTCTTTGTTATTTGAATAAAAAAGAGATTTTTCACCTAAAGTCTTTATTAAAAAAAAAAACAACACCTTGGATTTTTCTTTACTTTCATGTAAACACAAAACAGGCATTCCACAGCCAAGGAAATACGTACAAAGCCCACTGATGTCTCACTTTTTTCAGAAACATAACTTTGACCTCAGTGATACATCAGATTATATTTACCATGACGGGTATGCGGGTTCAAAAAGAGAAGAGATCTTGGTGTGAGATAGTCTCCCATGTGAAATACTCTGTGACCTGCTTCGGTTCATATTGGTTTGAATTTCCTAAATGTCTGTTAATGTTTGTATCTTCTCTTCAATGTGGGCTTGAAGCAGAAGCAAAGTATTTGCATTTGACTGGCAGAATGTAAGAAATGGAAAAAATGGCTGAGAAGGTTAACATTCATCTCCCACCCATCGCTGCTCCCCATTCTGTTGCATCATTTTCCTTTCCATTACTCTCAGTTTAAGGCTGGCAAAAATACATTTTCTCTGTTCGGTTTTATTATGTTTTAGTTTTAAGTCTTGCATTAATTATACTACATTAGTGTCTATGGGCCCCCAAGAGTAAATTAAATGATGTGACTAACATTCCTGAAGGCCACTTTCTATTGAAATCCAGTTCTTGTTTTCTTTCATGATTCTGATTGGCTGATTTTAATGGGTCTTTCTCACAAATAGATTTAGCTTGCTACCAATTTTATTAGAAAAAGTAAACATTGTACTTGGATAACCCTATGCTTTTCTACCTTAAACCAGAGGGAATGCCTTCTTTTTTAAAAAACTTTGAGACTGACAAATAAGTTTGTCAGGAAGTTCAACTACCCTCCCTGCAAACTGTTATTTCCTTCACCTCTAAGATAAGGGTCATTAAATATGTGCTCTTCCAAGTATTGCTCCAGCTTTTGCTGTCAAGGGTCAGTTCCCTCTTTAGCTCAGTCACAGGCACACAGACCTATTGCAGAAAGTAAGTTCCAAACAATATTCTGATGTAGTCTCGAGTGCCTACTTTGCCAAAACTTTTGCTGTTTATTCATTTTTTTATGCTGGTAAGGAAGAGAGGTATTAAACAGTATAAGGAACTAGAAAAAGAGAGTGATATACAAGATGACAAGATAGCAAAATAGTTAACGACTAAAGATGAAAGTGGAAAAGAAGTGATAGTGTAGATATAAACATTGCAAAAATGACCTGGTACTAGGAGAAGAAAAAGAAACAAAAGATGGAACAACAAGGAGAAAGAAGAAGAAGAAAAAAAAAGAGTAATACATGAAGTCCATGTAAAAAATAAAAAGGACTTTGAAAAAACAGTTGGAGATTTAGTCAGATATCTGCACGGTAACTTTTAGCAGCAAGCCTGACAAAGAAAACCCCCAGGCTAGGTTAAATTCTCCAAATTGTAACAATGTCATCAGTTAACATTTGCACTTTGGACAGGACATACTTTGCCCTGAGAAGCAGTGCAAGGGAATTCCTAATGTTCCAGTAAGGGTACTGGTATTATACTCTTGTATGGGGTCATGTACTGCTATAAGAAGAAGCTATAATGGCCTTATTTTTTTCTACTTGCAACATGACAAAATCTGTGCCTACTAGAGTTGTCATGAGAAAGTTTTTCATCTGAGTTGCTTTTTCCTTTGTCCTCAGAAAAAGTTAGAATTTTGTTATATCTCACTTCTGTATTTCAAGTCTGTTCCTCCAACATCTAAGTTCTGAGGCTTGGTCTGAGTAATAACTGTAGAAGAAAACCCTTTCTTTTCTGAATTTCATACTTAGTTCTTGGTTTCTTGATATTTTAAACACAGAAATATTTATCTACTGTAATATCTTGGTGGCTCAGGAGTGTTCTAACGTTATTAACTAGTGAAATATTAAAGCAGGGTCCTCCTTCTTGTATAACTATGCCAAAGCTTTAAGGTACATTAGCAACTATACTTTTTCTTCTAAAATCCCCAATAATACACTCTCTGTTCAAGTGTACAAATACAGGTAAAGTATTTAGTGTTGGCCAGAATAAGAGTATTTACTGGCAATCTGAAGTGAATGGCTACAGAAATCCAGAGGTGCAGACAGCCTCATAATCATGGCACCAAAACTTGTTGTTATGGAAACTGAGTTTCCCGGGAAACATCTGCAGATCTTAAGATATTTCATCTTAGCTTATAGCTCAAAGTTTGCAGCTGCTCTCTACTTACAGTATAAGATACTACCAACAGCTTTTCAACCATCTGTGGTACAGCAAAATACACTGCAAACTATTCAGAAATTGCTTTCCTCTGAGAGTCAAGCAATATTTTCCCCAAAATTGTTCAGTTTTACAACCTTCTTCAAGACATTGTTGCTGAATAGAAACACAGCTTTCTGACAAGTATTGTTAAATGCAGCAAGAAAGTACTGACCTGTTAGTACTATATTAGACCCTGCAGTCTATGATGCTTTCTTTTAAAACTGCAATTCATCAGTTTTGACATGTTTCTAAAGATACATAATTTTTGGATTCACTTAGTTCTTGGTTTGTGAGCTAGATGCATATTTATTCTCCCTCAAAAGGCAGTACAATAGAAAACTTAGCTAATGACAGAGTCAGCAGGTGATCATATCTGGCGATTTATTTTTCTGGAAAGGATTTCCTTTATTTTCAATACCAGAATCCAGCAGAATTCTTTTTTTTCTTCAAAATAAAAAGTGTATTATATATACAAGCCTGCAGTGGATGGTAATATCTGGTCTTGGAATACATGATTATTCATTAGGCTATAAGTATTAGCTGACACGCGATGTGTTATAGTAAAGAGAAAATAAATAGGATATGAGAGAAAATGCCCTGAGATGAAATCTTGGCTTCATTGAAAATCAATGGCAAAACTCCTATTACCCATCAGTGGGACAAAGACTTTGCAGTTCATATGAGAATTGAAATAGAATTTAATTTCTTCCCTTGTGAGGACTTGTGTTATGTGATTATTTTATTTGGGTTTAATTCTCTGTTATTTCTTCAGGCGAGGCTCCAATTGAAATCTCTTGTCTGTTGCAATCAGTGGGAATTTCTCCTAAGGATAACATTTTGCCAGAACTGCACAATTTGTTCTTTTTCATTGTTTATCTTCTGTCCGGTTTATTGTTTATCTTACAGGAGAATAAGGGAAATAGGCAGCTTTTTGAAACCATGTAAAATGAAACTGGAAAAGAGACTGCAAAAAACAAGTAAGGATTAAATAGGGTTAATCAAGGTTAAATTTGTATTGAGGATGTGGGATTAGAGCTGCGTCACTCACGTAAAAGTTCTGTCACTCTTCTATTCCTTTCCAAAAAAGTGTAAGATAGCACAATGAAAGGGTTGAAGGAGTTGGCCCTGGAGTCTGTGTGCTCCTCTGAGCCAATCTTTCTTATTTCCTCAGTGGTTTCCCGCCACACCAAGCCCTGAGGGCGTCATCTGCCTTCCTGCTCTCAGGTAGCTGCCTCTCCTGCTGGTGCCTGGGGAAGGGGATGGACACCCAAACCGTTCCCACTTCACCGTCCTGTTTTGTAACTCTGGCAGCAGGCACCAGCTTTCCACAATTAGTAGTGGTCCCACTAGTAGCTGCCATCGTAGACGGACACTCGTCTCTCTGCCTTTCCACACCTCCTGCAGAGCTTCAGGGGTGCCAGACTTCAAGGGCAAAGCCTGCCGCATGTGGTCCGCAGAGAAGTACCAGCAGCGACTAAGTGCGTGAGAAGTGGGGAAAGGAGGGGCACAGAGTGAGGAAGACACTGCTGGTCTGCAGGTTTTGGAGGGGTGGGCACTCATCCCTAGGAAAATGTGGCTGACAGAAAAGACAGACACCGCGTTTGGAGGAAAACCATTTTCTCTTGCTTTCTGTAGCATTCACCTTCTATTTTTACATGACATGGAGCTTAAGGAAGGAGATGGGCTGTCCTCCGTGGTGAGAGAGATGTGACCTGCCCAAGCTAAACTGCTGCTTTCCTTCAGGAACTTGTGGTATGGAGCCTTCTGGAAGACATCTAGTCTTGCTTTCGGCACATGACAGAGAAAGAATCTATTCCTTGATAGCTAGTATAGTAGTTGTATTGTCCTTGTTATCAGTTTAGTTTCTAGTATTAGATTGCCTTCACCTGCTGGGGTAAAAATCCACTGACTAATTTTTTTCACATGTAAATACTTGTAGGCCAAGACCAACTCATACTACATTTTCTTTCATATTTTAAATATAGATTGAGCTAAGTTTTGCAACTATAAAGTAAGTTTTAAAAATTCAAGTCACTCTTAAACAACAACTTTTAAAGACTGAGCAACCTATCAATGTGTTTTATATCATGTTCATCAGAAAAAAAGATTCTGTATTTCACTAATAGCCTCACTATGATATAGGTAATAAAACCTATCTATTCAGAATTCATCTGATCTAAAGCCTATGTTAACTTTAAATATATATATTTATATAACCACAAAGAAAGGTAACAGTTGTGTTAATGAATAGTTTCTTGCAAACTCAACAAAATATGCTTGCTAATGCCATGTTGCAAGTCAGCTATAACTGAAAACCATAAAGAAAAATTGGAATAAATTTACCCCCAAATTACTGTAAGACATTGAAATTTGTTAGCTTTTTCCCTTCATCTTAGTGTTTCATATTTGTGCTACTGTTTTTATAAATATCAACAAAAATGCATCTCTAACAGTATACATGAGTATTTCTAAGCCATGTAGTAATGTAGATAATCTAAACTCACCATTTTTTACTGTCTTTTCTTTTTTATTTTCTCCAACGGTTCATCTTCTTGTCAACTTTGCAATACCCATCAGAAGTATAAGTCATTAGAATTTTAACTGCAAAGATTTTACAGCTGTTGCCAAAATAAGAGTAAGAAATATTATCTTTACATTTCCTAAATATATCAACCTTTTAAAAATTTCAGTATTGTACTTTTTAAAGATAAATTTCAATTTATAGTCTAATTGGTGTAACTTCTCCTACAGAGGAATGAAAAATGGCAATATTCATTTTCAAAAACAAATCCAGCCTTTTCTTATATACTTAAGACAGCCAAGATCCTGAAGAACTGGCTAGGGGAAGCACTTTTTGTTCTATGTTGCATAATTTTTAAGCAAATCTTTGACCACTTGTTTGATTCCAGTGTGAAGAACTGGATCTGGGATGGTGCCATGTGTCCTGAGGGCTAGCTGCAGGTATTAAAAGAAACAGTAAAAGCTACTTCACTCTTCCTACACTGTTAGAAGGAACCAGGGGAGAAGAACCAGCCTCAAAAAGGGAAAGGAAAAAAAAAGTTCCCTGTAGTGTCCATATGTTTTTCAGCACAAAATGACGTAACTCTTCAATACTTTAGCTTTTGTTTTCAATAAAGAAATTTGAGAAGGCTCTTGAAAAGAATAGTTTTGCTTGCAAAAAGCCTCTAAATATCCTACTACCTACTATAAAGAGAAAGTCTAAAGTCTAAAACAGAATTTATAACTAAATCCATACAAGATTTCCAAATTGCATTAGTATAAAGTTTTACATAAACACTCAAAGTTAAAACATGATATACATATAGCTATATAATGCATCACATGATCTCTAAGGTCCCTTCCAGCCTAGGCCATTCTATGATTCTATGATCACATACAGTTAACTTCAGCCATTCTCATGTGATAAAAACAGATCATTCATTTTCAGCTTCTCAGTGCTGATTCATTTTATGTATATGATCTTGGGTATATGATGATTTCCTGCTAAACTTTTCCATTGTTCACAGTAAGATTCCTAATACCTGATCAGTATATGTCAGGCCTAGTCATTATTTTGAATGAAATTTTAAAATAAGACAGTAAAATATTATCTGTATAGGGCTTTAGAAAACAAACAAAATATAGATGCTGAGAGATAGTTTGAGTGAATAAGATATATAGTAGCTTTTTATTGGGTGTGTTGGACAAATGGCCGAATAATGATGTGTGAAAATAAATACAGGACAATTTCACTGCTTTTATATAACATTAATTATTTTTCTGTTGATAAGATCAATATTATTCAAAAATAGTTGTAAAATTAGGAAATTTGACTCATCACTAGTACTTTAAAGTTACTTTTAATGCTGCAGGCACAGAACAGATGGACAGATTTGGGTTTTGCCTAGTATAAACTAGCACATCAATCGAAAATATTTTTAAAATATTTTTTTCAGTAGAATAGCTGAACTCCACACCAAAACCAGCTAATTGAAGTGAAGAGGGAATAGTACAATCTAAATAATGATGTGGCTGGTGTTTGATTAAAAAAACCCACATATTTGCTTATTCAGACTCAATGCTTTGAAGTCAGCATTGCTTATAACTTTAATATTATGGAAATTACACCAGATAGTTTAGGAAATAGCAATTACTTACCTGTTTGAAAATTTGGTTGTATTATGGAACTACTGCTGTTTTTACAAGGTTTTCTTATGCCTATTATTTTATCAGGGCTATTGTAAAAACCTACATTTGGTAAGAATGAAACTGATTGTTTTCAACTCACATCAGTTTTCTCTTTTCTTTCTTTACTCGATATCAGATGGTCTTAAGACATTGTTCATTTATTATTGTTATTGTTATTTTTGTTGTTGTTGATGATGATAATAATTCTCTTCTAAATCGATAAATAGAAAAAGGACATATTCTTCATCTGATGCACTGTGAAAAAGGAGAGAACTCTAATATTACAACAAATAAGTAGTGAATCCTGGTGAATCTAGACTGTTCCCAGGGTGCCTTGCTATTGCATACAAAAGAAGAGCAGTGGAGGAGACAGATGTCCAAGTATGACTTTCAAGGCAAGTGGAGAAAATATGACTCTCTCATTAAATTTTCTTTCAAATCATAGCAGTGTTTTCATTTAGAAGCTCCATCTAATGTCAATGTACTCACTCAGTGCAATACTTCAGTAGTTTTAACGAGCCAGATAGTAATCTGAGTCATGGTATCTAAGAATGAAGCTTGGTCAGGTTGAAGAGATAGGCTATATAGAAAGCACAGAATAGCCTTTTTTCCATAAAATTTTACTCGGGTTTTAATTCATTAACAATTTCACAGGTATCTGTTTCAGTATGTTACTAAATTTGCTACCAAAGTATTTTACAAAACTGAATGTAATAAGGACTGAAGTGCATTTTGTAGACCAAAGAGTTGTATAATATCTTTGCTTGAATTTAGAGCTGTGTTAACTAGACTATTAAGTACTAGGTGTTTAAAAAAATAAAAAATAAAACCAAAAAACAAACACAAAACAATGCAGTATCTAAAAGGATTTTCTTCCTTTTGACTGGGTTGAAGAAACAAGCTGATTCTTATTCTACTGGGAACCTTCAGCAATTGATAGGAATTTTTAGATCTCAGAGTCAGTCCAGTGGGAATATATCTGACATCTCTTCAGAAAAATTCTAAACCCTGTACCTCACTCTCACTCACTCACAAGTGACCAGTGAAAAATGTAAACCATTTCTGGTGCCTCAGATATTGTTTGTGGGATCAAAAGGCCACTTCTGGTTAGGAAATTTTGCTGTATATTTCAGGACATGAGGTTATGCTTCACTAAAACTTCATTTTGGAAGTAAACGTTCAGAACTTGAAAGAAAAACAGGTAACTACCAAGGAAAGTGGCCTAGATTATTATGAATGATTATTAATATTTTTAATACCCACAAAAAAAAATTCCTTCAACGTTCCTTATTTACCTTCTGTGATTTAGCATGACCATATCCATTTAACAAGCAGATTGCACTATAAAAATAAAGTGCAAGCATAGAAACCTTCTCTTACTTGTTTTTTTTTTTTGCTCTCACTTTTAAAATACACCTCTCTCACATATTTTTAATGTGTTTTCTCATTTCACATAGGTGAAACAGATCAGACTTGAACCTTAAGTATTGTTTTCACAGATATAGCTGCTTTCAGCATTTGTGTGGTGGTTTGGCCCTGGCCAGAGGCCAGGAGCTCACCAAAGCTACTCTATCACTCCCCTTTTAGATGGACAGGGGAGAGGGAAGATGTAAAAAGAGGCCCGTGGGTTAAGATAAAAAAGCAGTTTAATAAAGCAATAGCAAATACCACACACGCAAGCAAAGCAAAACAAAGATTATTCTCTACTTCCCATCAGCAGGCGATGTCTGGCCGCTTTTGTAGGAAGCAGGGCTCCAGTACGCGTAGCGGTTGCTCCGGAGGACAAACACAAAACAGTGAATGCCCCCCAACTTCCCTCTTCCTTCTCCCTTTTATGTCTGAGCTGATGTCATATGGTATGGAATACCTCTTTGGTCAGTTTGGGTCAGCTGGCCCGGCTGTATCCCCTCCCAAGATGTTGCCCACCCCCAGACTACTGTTGGGGTAAATGTTGGAAAAAAACCAAAACCACAGCCTTGGTGCTGTGTGAGCACTGCTCGGCAGTAGCCAAAACACTAGGGTGCTATCAACACCCTTCTAGCTACCACTCCAAGGAGAGAGAAAAAAAAAACAACAAAACAACCAGCACTGAGAGAGCTGCTGTGGGAAGATTGACTCCACCTCAGCCTGACCCAATACAATCTGGAATCAGAATGATACAATATCCTTTTATTAAAAATTTTTTATAATTGCTTTTCTTCCTGTCAGTCAGTTCTCGAGATCTAATCATCAGGGTTCAAGCAAGGAGTGTCATTAACAATACTTAAAAAAAGTAATGCAGTAAGAACTTTTATAAATAAACTTCAAATAAAATAATCTTTTATTGTAAGAAAAGCCCTTCTAACTGCAGATATAAATAACCTGCATAATGACCTTGCAAATACCTTGTGTTAGGCCACAGGTTCTGAAAAACTCAAGAGTAGCCCAGTATTCTGAGACTTTGTATTAGAATTTGAGTTTTGTAATCCCATCTGTTCCTCTCTTACACAGGTGCTTTCACACTCACCTGCTCACACACTCATGCCCACTCACATATACACTGTACTAATTTACAATCAAAGAGAAAATGTTCTTTGAAAATATTCTTTACCTGAACTACAGGTGAAATAGTCCAACTATTCACATTTTGAAATGACTGAAGAATGTTAATGTTCTTTATTTCCTGGCCTCAAATGCTGAGGTGCTTTGTTACTGTGGTTCCTTTTTATTTTTTTTTCCAAATTTCTGAACTTTGAGTTATGCTTTGAGACATAGCAGTAGAGACTTAATTCAAAACAGAATTCAGTTTCTGTCTCATAATCAGGCTATGGTCCCCACTGTCATTAATAAGGTCTGTGTGCCTTTGGACCCCCCACTGCTAAACATCTGACTGGAATCAGACAGAAACATGAAAGTCCATTTCTAGTGGATAACCCTAATAATTAAGAATACATTTCAGAGTTTAAGCTAGATTTAAGCTAGATTTCTATTTCTACACCTCCTGCAGAAGGCCATGTGACTAGTTGATGGGGTTTTTTTATGGTGTTTGTTGGTAAGAGAATGACATGAAAATACTATTGACATCTTTGAGCTGCAAGATGATTGTGAGGCAGGAAGTGCTCTGTTGGCTTTTTAAAGGAGCCTTGGAGCCACATCTGTTGTCAAACAGCAGTCTAATATTTCTATATCTCTCAAACAAGAGACACACATGATAGTTTCTGGTTTCATGTCCCATGTTTTTGATTTGTTACCCATGTGTCATTTAGTCCCATCATAGGACTGTGTGTAAGACAGTGCACAAAGAAGGGGAAAAAAAGGGATAGTTTTGTCTTTTAATGTACCTCAGTATGTGGCTTTCTTCATTTTGTAGAAATCACATACCAATGATTTTTTTAATGCTTCATGACGTGACTAGAGTTTTAAATATTTTCACTGATCATCTTTCTCTTTTCCAAACCTCATCTGAGCCTCCTAATCAGCAGGATCCTGACCATTCTTCATTATCGTATTCTATAGATACTGCCTTCATTTTTCCTCTTCTTTGTCCTTACGTCTTCCCCTCTGGTTTACAGTTTCAGAAAGCTGCAGTCTAGTTGAATTGTTTTAGCAATTAATATACCAGATAATTGGGATACTTAAACACTTAAATGGCTGAAATATCAAATTAATTAAAATAGCAAGTGATTACTTCTTTTCTGTTATTATTTTACCATATGTACCTCCCCACCAGTTTTGATAAATATATTTTATGAAGTTAGTGTCAAATCGATGTAGAAACACCAGCATTGTAAATGGCAAAACATTAATTTATCTGAATCACAAATAACAGGTTCTTTCACTAACTACAGCAAATAACGTAAAATAGAAGCCTGTTCTTTGTGCAGCAGCAGAGAAATCACATCACTTGCTGTCCTGATTGAGTGGCAACAACAACCTGGTTGTATATGTCATAGTGTAACACTAAGTCTCTGGAGAAACTGCAGGTAAGGGCAGGAGGATTAGAATGAATTAACCAGAAATATTAGAGATTCAAGTTTACTGCCTAGTAAATGCAATCATTTCTGAGACTCGGATTTTCCTAGTTTCACACATACATGTGACTGCCTTTTTCTTTCTTCTTGATTAAATCTTTGCTATAACTGAAACAATTTTAAGAACTCACTTATACAGCTTCCGGCTAGATAGATATTTAAGAAAAAATATGCAAACTCTTTTTTTTTCCAGTAAGTTGTAGAACAATGTAGAAAGGTGTTGCTTGAGATTGTTCTGTTTCCATAGAAAACTAAAAATTTTACCAGATATAGTAGGAGTCACAAAGTAAAGGAGAAAGGATTAATTACTTTTTTCAGATGTGAAACTGATATTGTATGCTTGTTGATATAAAGAAAAGCAAATACAGGGAAAGGAAGAAGAAAAAATAGAACTATACAAAACAAGGATTTCTAACATGCGTTCAAGGACTTGTCTTTCTCCCGACAGACTCATAGATTGTGTGAATCTTCACAACTGCAGTAGGATTAATGGAACAATGCACCTTTACCACAAAGTAAACCTCTTGTCCAAGAAGCCAGGGGAATACAGTTATTCTTTGAAGAATCAAGCATTTAACAAAGTCATGAGAATCTCTAACTTAATAATAATACCGGGTAGAGTGGTACAGGCACAGGTTTGGTATGACAGCTCTCAGAAATGGAGGCACAGAGTGTAGTGTAAAGGAGTACAGGCATGGGATGGGCAGAGATGGGGCAGAGACTGTCACAGGAGGACACGTGGCTGTGAATGGCCTTCCAATGTCCATTTCAAGAAGCACAGACCTGGAGCTAGAAAAAGCTCGTTCTAGGGAACAAAGAGACCAAAAATAAAGTCTTTAACATAAGTAAAACCACTCCATGTGGAGAAAGTTTGGATGGTACATGGGAACTTCTAGATGACAGAAGCATACTGAAAAGCATGTTGCCGACATAAAAAGGACCCAAAGCTTCTTCCTCACTGTGGGATACCAAAGCATTAACTTCAACATCATGTCCCTCCCTGGGGAAAACATAGGATGCTGACACCTCACCACATCCATCCATAGGCTGAAGTCATTGACTTTGGGACCTGGGGGGCTATGGAAGAGAAGGTGTATCACCTGAGAAAGAGGCAGATACCAGGAAATATTTGTACAGAAATTTAAAATATATCACTCTGATACTTTGTTTCTTACTTCATTTTCTTTGTAATACTAATTATACAGAAGATCTGAACTAATTCTATGATTAGATTGTTAAGATCACAATTACACTAATGTTGTGGTTCAAGCCAACCGACTGGCAGGGAGAGACAAAGGAACCAGGCAGTCACTCCCTCGCTCACTTCCCCCTACCGGGAGTGAGGAGGAGAGCCCGGAAGAAGCAGTAAGCACAGCCCCGTGGGGTTGAGATAAAAACAGTTTATTTTAATGTTGAAACATAACTGATAAAAATAACAGCGAAATAACAGTAGTGTTTAACCAGATATAACGCGAGTAATATGTAACGTCTCACCGCCCGGAACCCAGTGAAGCAGCGGAGAGGTGGAAAAACGAGAGGGAGACCCCTGCCTCGGCCAGCTCCCTCTCTATACCCTAAGCATGAGGTCATGATGGTACGGAATATCCCCTTGGCTAGTGGCTAGTTTGATTCAGCTACCCTGGCTATGCCCAGCTCCCAGCCTCCAGTGAAAATTAATCCTATCCTAGCCGAACCCAGTACAACTAACAACAAATCCTTGGCTTTATGTTTAAGATATCTCTTTTGTGTGAGTAACAAGGCTTCCAGAAAAAGTATATTTTCCTGGTCTACTTCAAGATAAATTTAGGCAAATAGGTTAGTATGTGTAAGCTCAGGTGTTTCTGTAAAAGTTTATTATTCCTTGTATTTTAATTGTTTTAGCATGTTGGTGTATTATCTTATTGGTCAACTTTTTCTTTGTTACAAGGTTAAAAATCCCATTGCAAAGTAATGATAAACAAGCTGGCACAATGTTTTGTTGGTTTTGTGTATTTTTTTTTCCTTCAGACAGCTCTTTTCAGACCACTCTTTAATGTTTAGAACACAGAGGGTATTTAATAATTTCAACTCCAATTGCAATCAGGACTGAATGATCAAATTTAATACTAAATCAGGTTTGAAGAAGTATCCTGATATCTTGTTTTGCAAGAGATTATATTTCTTCCTTGTTAAAATGATGGCATTAATTATTGATGGGTGAATGTGTATGCTATTAGATTTTACATTATTTTTGAACTCTGCATAGCTGAAAACAACATATTGTGGAATAAGAATGGAGAAAGAAGGTTAATCTTAAAAATTGTGCTTCTACCGTAAGTGTAGTTTCCCTGTGGCTATAAAACTGCATATGGAATTGAGAGGTGTTTTTCTGAGATTAGTATCATGATGGTAGAAGTTGACACAGGCATTCACAGTCTACAGAAGAGAGAAGGATGAGTTGACACATTCAATCTAAAAGGGAGTTGCTGACAAGCTCATAGGGATAATATCCAAGCTAGTTGTGACACAGTTATATTTAGTGTTTGTAGGAAAACTACGTAGGTCATATTTTTTTGCTAGACACAGTGGATTACTTATATTCTAGAGAATGTCACAGGAATCCTCTGCTCTGCCACCTAGGCCATCTCCTGTCCATAGCTGTTGCATTTCATCATTTCTAAATCATCTGTGATGGATGTTCACATCCAGTCTGCATAGCCTCTGAGTATTTCTAGCAGTGCCAATTCTGTGATTTTCTGCTAGAATCTAATTATTCGACTGTCTGTTTTGAAAGTTTATTGGCTGTTTCATTCTATTAAATTTAACTTTTCTCAGCTGCATTTTTTTTTATTATTCTTAACTCTCTCCTGGCATTCAAAGCAGCACAGGAAAATGTTGTGTAGCTGTAAAGATCAGGAAAAGGAAGAGAGAAAGAGATTTGGAGAGCAGGATATATAGATCAGTTTAATAGAAGGAAGACAATAAATGAGATCAGGAAACGGAGGCAAAACATACCTGAAAACTTGGAAAACAGGTAGACAACAGGTACGATTGCATATTGAAAAGATCCAGAAATGTGGTGGATTGGCCTTGGCCAGCAGCCCAGTGCCCACCCAGCTGCTCACTCACTCCCCTCCTCCTCAAACAGGACGTGGAGAAAATAGGATAGGCTTGTGAGTTGAGATGAAGACAGGCAGATCACATGTTGTTATAAGCAAAACCTTGGGGAAAATTAAATTTATTGCCAATTACATAGATATGGGTAATGAGAAACAAACAAAAAAAAATAACTTCCCCCAGAACCATTTTTTTCCAGGCTCAACTTGTCTCCCCTCATTCCCAGTAGCGCTACCTCCTCCCTGCCAAGTGCAAATGGGGAATTTCAGGTTGTGGTCAGTCCATGGCAGCTCTTCTTTAGTGCTCCTTCCTCCTCATGCTTTTCCCCTGCTCCAGCATGGGATCGTTTCACGGGCCGCAGTTCCATTGGGCATGTCCACCTGCTCCAGCCCAGTCGCTCCAGGGGCTGCAGTAATCCCTGCTCAGGCACCAGGATCTCATCTTCGCCTCTCCCCTAGGGACTGGCAGGGCCACTTCTCACATGAGTCCCCCTTGTTCCGCTCTCTGACTGCTGAGCAGCATTTTGCCCTTCCTCTTTCTCCAGCTTTCCCCTGGCTGCACAGGCCCAGGGCACCTGCACACCCGAAGCAACGATACTGGGTGTGACTTCAGGTTAAATCTTTTTTTTCACTCTATCCATAACAGGTGGTGCCACCAAAGCTTCTGGACAGCAGACCAGAGAAACAGTATGAAGCAGCAAACTCCTCGACAGCAGCTTTGCTTCTGGATCTCACATGGTGAGTTTAGCTGTTTAACAAAATATTCATAAAGAGTAAGGTAGAATAAAAAATATGAGCAGGTTAGCTAAATACAGACAGAAGTGAGATGGAATACTTCTGAGAGGAATTCTGTCCTGCCGGGTATTCTGACTCCAGAGACAACAAAGGAAGCTGCTTTGTGACTGTTTGAGACATGAGAAATACATTATAGTAATAAAATAGGAATAATAATAAAATAAAGCTGTTTTGTGTTCAGTAAATTTTACTTCTGTCACAAGCAAAATGATTACTTTCAAAGGCCTTCATATCTTAAGATGTCTTTAAAGTTGTTGATGTAACCACCTGTTTTGATACTCCTTTACTGTGCACCTGCAAATGCAAGTGTGACTTTGAAGGTTGCTGGCACTGGGGCTGGAACAAACACAGAGAGATAGGTTTTCCTCATAGTATCCTTTGGCCATTACCTCTCTTTGGTTTGAGGTCAGACAGGGACTCTTCTGCTCAGTCAGAGCATCTGTCAAAAAGATTTACCCTTTAACACGATGTGAGAGAAGAGCTGGCCGCAATACTGATGTAAAACCTAGCGTACAGTACCTTTCTAGTCTCTGTGAAACAGAAACCGTCCTTTGCTTTACTCATGCCATTTTCTAACCATTTTGCAACACTTTCAGGAGGGACACAGATTATAGACTCTACTGACTTCCTGTTACAAAAACACATATATTGAAGGCAGGAGAAGACTACTCCTGTTAAAAGATCAGAAGTAGGTAAAGCTGATGTTGCATTGCCATCTGGTTCCTCTGTGAAATCAAAGGCAAAGTAAACTTGTGCTTTAAATTTTGCCTCACTAGGTGTCTTTTTAGTGACGAGACTTGCAAGTTGAATTGCAGATAGTTCTTTTCCTGTTTCTGAAGCCGTAACCCAGTAAATAAGGAACTTGGCTCCTCTCCACTTTATCCACAGTGAAGAATGTGCAATTCAAAATGAAACCATGAGAGCCAGTTGCTTCACATAAAGACATAAAAGCTTACTGCTATGTTCATGAAAACAGAGGAAATACGCACTGTGTTTTTGTGAACCTTCACCTTAAAATGTACGCTTTATTTTTTTATCCACCTTACAAGCACACGCAATTGGTTCAAAGGATTCAAGCAACTGTTAGAAAATTTCAGCATCCAGAGGAATAGCATGAGTATGTAAAAAATGCTCTTCTGCAAGATTATTATGCATATATTTATGTTTGTGTAATTGTGCTTTTGTTTCAAGAAATCATAGTATTGTGTCACAGAGCTTGGTATTTTCCAGCAGGAGCAAAGATGGCTCTCCTGTTTGAAAACACCAAGTATTCAAAATAAAAACATTTTTACAGAAAAGTGTGGATATTTTGCAACCTGGAGAATGTTGTTGAGGTAAGTGAGAATATTAAGGGAAGAAGAAAGTGCTTAATTTTTCATATCCATTCCTAGAAATTAAATTCCTAGAAATTAAATTCCTAGTTAATTAAAATCTTTACTATGAATTGTTACTAGAACTCTCCAATCTAGATTAAGAACTTTGTGAATAGAACTACAGAAATAAAATACTAGTGATGTGCTAGAAAAAGGAATGGGGAAAAATTCTGTAGCAGAAGAGAACTATGCTTGATATAAAAATATTCAGGAAATGATTACTTAGTCAGGAGAACACTGCTCTAAGATGCCTATTATGATTATAGAGGGACTTTCTGATTCAGTTGGTTGATTCAGGGGGTTTTTTTAGAAGTAGATTATAATATTCTAGAATTAGATGACTTTTCTATAATAAAGAGTTAATGCCTACTATAATTGTCAGAGATGCATTGCACCTGCTCTTTGTATCATTCTTTTCCTTTAGGGAATATGTAGTCTTCCAAAATGTTAAGAATGGTCTCTGGGTCATATTTTCTGCAACATCTATGCTTTAAAAAATTGATTAAATTATTTTCATTAAAGATGGGCTAGGACAGCAAACAATTTGTAGTTGTTGAGAAATTAGTTTTATGGATTTAAGCTCCTGTAATGTACACAGTTAAACTATTTTTTTCTTATCTTGTCACAAGTCTAACTTCTTTTATTCATGCTTTTTGATATTTACTGAGTCAGTCCATAGTTTCTTCTCTTATTTGTTTTGCTTTGTTTAGCTCATATACTACAAATGCACTGGTCAACCATGGGGAGTCTTTAATTTAATTTAATTATAATTAATTAATTTAATAATAATAAGTTCACAATGATGCAATTGATACTGGGGTATTGCAAAACTAAGAATCACAAGCTTCATATTAAAGCTTTGACACAGATATTTCCAAGGTAAGTCTATTAATTTCAGAGAAGCACAGGTAAAAGGATAGTAAGCACTTATTTGTTTTTTTAAAAAAAGAAGACCAAAATGTTTAATGGATCAGCAAAAATGAAAAAACGGCCTTGGGAAAGTAACATAAGAGTGAAAAGAGAGACATTTCACATACAAATACTCTGTCTATAAACACAAATATCTTATCCTGAACAATTCTGAAATTCCATGTAAATCAAAAAATAGAATTCTGAGTGAACTGAATGAAAATATGTATCATAACTGTTTCATTATTTCAGTTCCTCTGAAGCTCTTTGTGCTGTCTTAAGAGAAATAGGGAAAGTATCACCTTTCTATTTTCATGATTGCTGGATGGAGTACATCATGATTACACAGAATCACAGAATGTTAGGAGTTGGAAGGGACATCAAAAAATCTAGTCCAACCCCCTTGCCAAAGCAGGATCACCTGGAGTGGATCACACAGAAACGCATCCAGATGAGTTTTGGATGTCTGCAGGGAAGGAGACTCCACAATCTCCCTGGGCAGCCTGTGCCAGGGCTCTGTCACCCTCACAGTGAAAAAGTTTTTCCTAATGTTTTTTGTGGAACCTCCTATGTTCCAGCTTGTATCCATTGCCCCTTGTCTTATCATTAGACATCACTAAGAAGAGCCTGGCTCCGTCCTCCTGACAATCACCCTTGGCGTATTTATAAATATTTGTGAGGTCACCCCTCAGTCTCCTCCAAGATAGAGACCCAGCTCCTTCAACCTTTCCTCATAAGGGAGATGTTCCACTCCATCATCTTTGTGGCTCTGCGCTGGACTCTCTCAAGCAGTTCCCTGTCTCTCTTGAGCTGAGGGGCCCAGAACCGGTCAAAGTATTCCAGATGTGGCCTCACCAGGGCAGAGTAGAGGGGCAGAAGGACCTCTCTCGACCTACTAGCTACTCCCTTTCTAATATGGCCCAGGATGCCCTTCGCCTTCTTGGCCACAAGGTCACATTGCTGGCTCATGGTCATCCTGCTGTCCACCAGGACCCCCAGGTCCCTTTCCCCTGCACTGCTTTCCAACAGGTCAGTCCTCAGCCTATACTGCCACATGAGGTTGTTCTTTCCCAGGTGCAAAACTCCACACTTGTCTTGTATTTCATAAAATTTCTCACCGCTCAACTCTCCAGCCTGTCTAGGTCTCTCTGAATGACAGCACAGCCTTCTGGTGTGTCAACCACTCCGCCCAGTTTTGTGTCATTAGCGAACTTGCTGACAGGGCTCTCTGTTTCCTCATCCAGGTTGATGAATATATTGAATAGTACTGGTCCCAGCACCAACCTCTGAGGGACTCCACTAGATATAGGCCTCTAACTAGACTCTGTCCCACTATCCACAACTTTCTGACTTCTTCCCTTCAACTAGTTCACAATCCATCTCACTACTCGGTCACCCAGACCACACTTTCTCAGTTTAGATATGAAGACGTTGTGGAAGACAATGTCAAATGTGTTACTGAAATCCAAATAAACCATGTCAACTGCACGGCCATCATCTATTCACCTGGTTATGTCTTCATAAAAGGCTATCAGGTTGGTCAAAAATGACTTCCCCTTGGAAAGAAGACACTGCAGAGTGACCTGGACCTGGGTCGATGGGCCAGGGCCAACGGTATGAAGTTCAACAAGACCAAGTGCAGGGTCTGTGTAGCCACTATAACCCCCTGCAGCACTACAGGCTGGGTGAGGTGTGGCTGGAGAGCGGCCCGGCAGAGAGGGAGCTGGGAGTACTGGGTGACAACCGGTTGAACATGAGCCAGCAGTGTGCCCAGGTGGCCTGGAAGGCCAACTCCTCCCCCATCTGGGAGTTCAGACCATTCTTCTTGTGACTTTTTTGAGACATTCAAAGATTTTGTTTGGGTTTATAAGAAGCACAGTGATAAGAAATGCTAGTCAGTTGAATATTTTTCAGAAAGGTTACGTAAGAAACCCAGTATGACTAGTAGTACAAAACATTAATGTTTTGCAAGTCTGAAATTTTTTGGAATATAAATGCACTGTGAAACAAGGGCAAAACTTTCAGAGATTCAGCATCATAAAATAACAACCCTTTACAAATGAAATAAAACCATACAAACTTAGTTATTTTAGCTATTCACTGAAATCTAATTTATGTGCAGATATAGGGTCTGATTAGGCTGCAGGCAGAGATGCTCACACATCTAGCATTTTTTGGTTGCAAATTATACCTTTACAGTAGATATTTTGAGTATATATTTATACGCAACTCGTTCGTTCACATTCAGCACATATTAGCCTTTCTGCCTGTGTCATGGTCTGTTGCACTGAGTACCTTATCAGAAGAATTCTGGTTGGCCAGGGATTATTCATGTTAAATAGTCTATAAAGAAGTCTCTGATGTAAGTCAGAGTCCTGTAACATTTATAAGGCAGCAGGAAAGTTTTATGTACAGGATGATAAAATAAATTGTTTGCTGGAGTATCTCTTATTATTTTATTCAGATGTAACTCTAGTCTACTTCTGCAGAATATTTCCAACAGCACAGAGATGATATTAGAGCCAGTTCTTGAAATCTTATTTCTCCCTCTTGAATCAATAGCAATCTAGCTATAACTAAGGAATTCTCAGTGGAGCAAAACTGCATGGAAAAAAAATAACTAAAAAAAACCCCTAGATGACTAGAGTATATTTTCTTTTTTATTCAACTGTGCCGTAACAGCAACTAATGGTATATGTCTATGTGCATGTGTATATGTTGTCCCTCAAAACTCAAAAGCAAATTTTCTAAAAAAGTTCACTTGTACATAGCTCGGGGATGTTTCCCACTACTGCTAAAGTTACTGACTGAAACTCCAGATTCAGTGCTACACAGGAGACTAAGCCTATGATTATGACAGTCCATTTCAGTCTAAGACTCTTTAGTTTGTCTGAACCTGATACACTGTGCTGCATTGTGCGTGCATCAACATCTTTGAATTGACTGATACTGTAATGCCAGATCAGAAACTAGCAATGTACACATTTAATATATTAAACTTTAAAGACTTTAGCTGTTGGTGGATTTTTGTAAAATGCTGATAAAGTCAACATTGATACTGTCTTGTATTGTTAGAAAGGACTGAGACATCAAATTTAAATCCAAAGATAAAACCTAGCTGTAGCCTAGGAGCATTCTTTTTTATCAAATCAATTTTTTATGTTTCTTTCCATTCTTTCCTTTTTCAAGCCTATGTAACTTGTGTTGTTTTGTCCTCAGAACCCACCTCTTGGTATTCCAGACTAGATTAAATTTGGAGTTACTAGTACAACTTCCCTATAAGAAAATGCCATTGGAAATCATATACCTGGAGATTTAATTAGAATAATTAGAGCAAGGCAAGTATTTCAGCTCTTCTATGTCACAGCAAGATTCATTTTCCAAGATCTATTACTAAATGAATAGTAACAGTTTCGTTGTGCTGTTGAGACTTGATTACTTGATAGACATAATAGTCTTGTGGAAGCAGTTGGGTGTCATTCCAAGTCCCTGCCATCAGATAATATTTGTTCACGTATGTCCTCTTCCAAAGACTGAATAATAATACAGAAATGCAAAGATGCAGCGTTGGATGCTGAATCATCTAATACCTTTCTGTAAAGCGATATTTTATTCAGGTCTGGAAAGCAATTTATCTTCAGAAATTATGTTCAGGTGTTATTTGGTATGTGTTCAAAATGATTTAGGCTTACCTTTTTCATAAGTATTCACTAGCGGAGTACGAATCTCTATATTCTCGCCAACAGCAGTTGCAGCTTGCCTTGGTTTGCAGATTTCTTTACTTATTTTCCCTTCTGCTTGCTATCATCTCACATCACTTTTATTCCAAGTCTTCTTAGATAAGCTATCAGCAGGTACCAGGGCCATGTAGGAAACATGACTTGCTTACAAATTACATCTCATCCTGTGTAGATGTATTTTTTTGACATCACAAAGTGCACAGAATAAAACCTTTCTACTTACCTCAGGGACCAGCAACTTCTGCTGAGAAAATAAGTGTAAAGAAATGAAAGGATTCAAATACTTTGTAGAAATGTCTCATGCCCAGTTTGACGCCAAGGAATCTAATGCTGTAGGCATGACAAATCTGTGCCACCATCGTCCCACGCCAGCAATGTACATCTAATCTCAGCTGATGGGGCTCAGACTAAATGAGTTCTCTCATAACTACTAACCCACGTTCAGAGAACAAGCCTAGCGGTTCCCTAGCAGAGAGGTGTGAGAAAGCAAGGTCTCTCTCACAGGATGAAGGCTGTAAAGCAGGGAGGGTACCATATGAAATATCCCTCTTGTGTCTCCTGGGGACAGTGGGAACAAGGCCTAGGGCTGCCAGAGCGGTGCAGGATGGGGTCAGGGTCAGGGTGCTGCCCAGCTCAGTGGGGTTGTGGTGGGGCCAGGCTTGAGGCCTGGGCTGGCAACAGCCCCAAGAAGGCTTCTGCCTGCCAGCCCATCCCCTTCCAGCTGCCCTTTCAAGATCTCCTGAAACCTGGAGTCTTTCTGCCTGCTGCTGCTGAGGTGCTGCCCTGCCCAGCAGCTTGTGAGCAGGCCTGCGCTCCTGAGAGATGGCTTTCTCCTTGGTGTGTCCCCATCCACCCCAGAGCTGGCAGCATCATGCCAGGCCGAGGAACCTCCACGGTGCCCCAGAACTAAGCTGCTTATAGAATTCTGTGATTCTAAAAGCTGTTACCCAAAAGGAGAGAAGGGGAGCTGGAGTACAATCAAAAGAGCTTAGGAATGATCGACCTCAGTCATTCCCAGCTGCAAAGCTTTCTGCCAGGAGAGGTGACTGAACCTGAAACCTTTAAATTTTCCAAGTAATGAGCCCACAGCTGAGATATTTTATGAATATTGTTGGTCTACATGTTCTACAGAAATTGAAATGTTGATTTTCTCTAGATTTGCAATAATGAAGCTTATATTACTCTATAATTTTAACAGATAGGGAATTTATTTTAGTCAGGTGTGATACATTCTGATGACTGACCTAGGTATGCATGCAATTCCTATTAAAAATATTCACATATACCTAGTATTATTTTAACTTCTATTTCTGGGCTAAGAATACCATTTCTTAGGATTTTTTAAAGGAAATAATTCCATAAACTTTCTCTAGCTGTACACAAGACTACTCTTTCTGTGATTCAAGCTGAAAAAAATACATTTCAAGAAGGCGAAGTAAATATGCCTAGCATTTGTATGGATTTATTAGTGTGTTAACTCAAATGTAATAAACATTAATCACATGTAATGAACAATAATCACTCATGTCAAAGACTGGGCAAAATGGGGAATTCACCTGTTTGAAGCAGAGACTGGATCCAGGAAAGCATGAAATATTTTACTACGTACTTTGAGTATTTAAAAAAAAGTGCCCGGAGCCCCTTGGCAACTCTGCTTTTTGATTTTTGAGAATTACATATTTCAGAATGTTACACTGAGCTTTAGTTAAACTGAAGGCATCTATATAACTTTTTTTCTTCTTTATATCACTCTATCAATTTCAGTTGACTCAAACTTCACTCACGTTCGAAAATAGTTTGCCCCAAGAGTGTCTATGCCTTACAGAATTCAAGCCATCAGAATATCTCCTACAGCTGAAAGCTGATCAGACAAATCAAACACTACTGAAATTATTTTGCTCTCTTTAAGCTAATTATGAGCTTGTTTTATCAGTCTTATTTCTTGCAGAAACAAGCAAGTCACTGTGAGATATTTTGTGCAAAAAAAGTTACACTTACTTTGTCCAATGAAATTAATGCAAAATAGTTATACATCACAATTTAAAACAAAATCACAGTGAATAACAAAAAAAGCTTTTTTTTTTTTAAGCAGGCTACTATCAGAAGCCTAAGTTGCTTCATAAAGATTTTTTCTGAATATTTCTGCACTGAATATTGTCCTTATACTGTTTAGTAATTGCTAAAGCAGACAGGTATATGATTTTGATGGACTTGATTCAGAACTCAGCATGGTGTAAATCTAAGGTCGATTTGATTAGACTTAATGGCATGTCATTCATATAAAGCTGGCAAAATGGTAATTATTAGAAGTTATAATGTACCAAGATAATTTTAGGTACTATTACTGTTGTGTTATTTGTTTTTCTCCTCAGAAAGAATGTATTCAAATCACATTACCTTGTTTCTAAAACATGAATTATTGCAATGCTACTATTGTAAATTATGAGTGAGCGTATGTATTTAAATCTTTTTAGAAAGGCCAGTAACGAAAGTAGAAGCATGTTTTTAATCCATCTAGATTTTTTATTTTGTTATTAATTACTAGACACTTGCTTTTACACACACACAGTACCTCACCAATCTGTTCTTATTTACATTATACCACTTAATTGTACTCAGTTTTGAAAAACATATTTCCTTAAGGTTTCTTTTTTGTTGTTGTTGACCAAAAATAATTTTCAATCTGTGGTGGCCAATGTATGTACTGGAAAAAATATTTTTTTGAGAATTACTGAGGTTGGGAACTGGTGAAGAAAGGAAAAAACAAAAGTTTTAAGTTTTTGCTCGATATTTGGAAATGGGAGTAGGACCTATTGATATGTCATGCTCTACTGCCCAAGAAGGCATATACAAAGTATCCTAAGTTAGCACCTTCTTCTTAACTCTTCCATTTATTTTTTAAAGCTATCCTTCTTCAACTTTGAAATGTGTCAAACAAATATGGTTAGGCTATTTCCTGTTTGGTATGTTCCATAGGTGGCAAAGACAGAGTTCTGCTACTATTATAATGTGTGAAAGTCATCTGAAATAAGCTTATTTGAAGGTTGCTTTTGGCTGTCAGTTGCATTTATTGTCCATATTGTTTAGACTATATTTCACTGACAGTATCAAGAGAGTGGCCTTGCCTACTTCTACTTGAAAAGAATAGCTTTCAATGTTTTCTCTTAAAATTTCACATTGTTCCAACTAGTTTGGCATACGAATGATTTATTGACTTATTCTCCATTAAGGTTCTCTCTTACCTTGTTTATTAACTAAAGCATATGAATGATGATAATATTTTGCCTTAATTAAATTGGAGATACAAAAAAGGAATAGTTCAGAAATACCTTTCCTACAGGAAAAGGTAGTTACACTGCAAGCTTGCTCTGTAAGATTATTAATCGATAGTAGTTAGCTGTGACTGTAGTAAGACAGAAGAGGATCTGGGAAAGAGCTGTCAAAAACTAGTATTAACTATTTTATCAGTTCTCTTAAGTAACACGTCTTTAAACACAGAATTTAGTGAATTGTGGACTAACCCTTGCAGCATAGTAAGCTGGGAATGTGAATGGCTGGACAGATGAAAAAACTGAAACCTGGAGATTCTGGTAGGTGGTCAGCTGATCAAGAGTCAGTAGCACACTCTGACAGCATCCAGGAGTGTGGCTGCTAGATTGAGGGAAGTGATTATTTCCCTTACTCGGTTCTTGATATGATATTACTGAGTCCAGTTTTGCCCCACTCTCTCCCAGTACAAGACAGACGTCAATAAACTGGAACAAGGTCAAGGGAGGGCAATCAAGCTGGTCAGGGCTGGAGCACTTCCACTGTGAAGAGAGGCTGAGAAGCCAGAACTTGCCCTTGGTGGGTGAGTGGCTCTGTGTGTGTGTGAGGGAGACTGTGTAAGGTAGCAGCTGCCTGCCTGAATCATGGTCATGGAGAAGATGGAGCTAAGCTCCTCACAGCAGTGCATGACAGGAGGATGAAGGGAATAAACTGAAACAGGGAAAATTCAGACTATATATAAGAAGAAAGCTTTTCCCCTTGAGGACAAACACTGGAGCAGGCTGCAGCGGGGAGGTGTAGTCTCCCTCAGTGGAGGTTTTTGAGATTCAGCTTGACAAATCCCTGAGAAACCTGTTCTGAATTCAAAAGTGGCCCAGCCTTTAGCAGAAGGATGGAAAAATGACCTTCTAACCTAAATGGCTCTCTATGTGTTTGAAAACAGCTGTCCTTCAAACTCCACCTATAGCAAGCTTATTGTTTCTTACTGTTATTTTCCTTCTGCCTTATTTCTCATGCAACCAGATGAATATAGTACCAGGGAGTTGCTGGCTCTTTGTTGACTGATTTTCTAAATCCACATAACTATCTAGAATGACTTTCTGTCATCTTTGTTCCTCATGTTCTTCTGATATTGCAGATATTGATCTATTCATTTTAAATTTGTAGAAAATCCAAGAGATTCTGCCCTTTTATGGGCAGTGGTTCAGAAGCACCAAAGTGAAGGGTTTTTGTTTTGCTTTTTTTTATTTTTTTTACAAGAGATTCTGACTTTATTGTGCTTGAGAAACAGAAAGAACAAGGGAGTTACCTTATGTTCTTTTTCAGTGACCCTTGAGATGTATGGAACCATGGTGATGAATTGCAGATATCTGCAGGGAAAACAAGGTCTTTTTGGAGATCTCTGTACAGGGTAAACATTTTCTGAACTTCTAAAGGGATATCAAAAGACTTAGAAAATTCTTGTTATGCTTTTGAAATTCATTCTTCCTGACCTTTCTACTTTAGATGGGGCTGATTTCTTGAATTGAATATGGAATATTTTACCTTGATACCTCACTTTTTATCTTTAAAATGTTACAGAGCATTTGATAAAGCTGTAAATAAAATACCGATAGTGCACTAAATGTGTAAGTAAATGTACCAGCAGTTGTACATTCAGATATGGCTAATGCTCAGCTATGCACTTTGGTATTTCTTTCATTAAGAAGAATGCTGGCAGGAATTCCTATGCCGTGGCCTAACCTTTCAGAGGAGTGCTCCATACTACCCCCTGAATGAATCAGATTTTAGAGACGGACAGAGGCTGTCTTATACCAAATCTACCCTTGAAATGTAACATATGACTGTTTTCCTAATTGGCCGGTGGCGGGGGGTGGGGAATGTCCCTCAGAAAAGGACACAGGCACCAACAGAAAGGTCAGCTTATTTTACTGTCTATTTTAAAGTATTACACAAATAAGGCAATGCAAGCTTATTATACTGTAGTTTTAAGCAGCGAGGAGAACAAGCAGGGTAATGCACCCAATTATTACTATATAGGTTTAGAGATAGTTATTAAGAAAGATACATCACCAATAGCCCTAATATCATCATCCAGATCTGCAGTCACTGGGGAGCCCCTGTTGCAGTGAGGATTCTGGAGAACCATCCTGGCAATTGGGAAGTCCTACGCAGTACGTCCAGTGATAGAATCATAGAATCATAGAATCGTCAGGGTTGGAAGGTTTAAACACACAAGATGGTTGAATAATGTGTTTTATATTTAATTTAAAATCAATATTTGCCTCAAATAATGGGGCAGTTATCTTCTGACTTGCTTTAGGCTTCCTGGTTTTGTTCAGAAACCATACTACATCAAAATCTTTCCTTTCTCAGACTCAGACTGCAGTTGAACCTCCAAATAAGGCTGTGGCAGTGGAAATAATTGGCAACTTATATTCCATTCATCTTTGTATGGAGGGCCAAGATATGATAATTTGTTCAGACTTTGGTGTGGTATTTATTTTCCAACGTACATGTAAGCATCCAAGGGTGCAGAAAATTTTAAATAAGTATCTCCCTTATTCTTATAGAAACACATTATGAATTCAGTCTTACCTGGCTGATTACACTCAAATCCACATGTATGCTAGTCAGATTCACTCCCCATACCTACAATGTATGTATTTATCTTGTAATCGTATAAATTCTAGCTAAAGTTGTTCTGATTTGGGCTGAACTTGCTAAACATGATCTAGTTAGGAGTTTGATTTTTCCATCTAGTACTTATCACAGTATTTATTAGCAGCACGCAAAGTCATTGGATAACGTATAATGAAACAGCTTATGAAGATTCAAGGATGTATTCTGTCCTATTTACTTTTATCCTCACAAGATATTATGTTCTTTAAGTTATATTTTCTATACACAGTGTTTTTTTAATGTTTATAAGATGCACAACTGTTCACATGAAAGTTTAAACAGCCTGTAAAAATTAGATAATTTTGTAGGAAATACAAGAGTAGATAATGAGCATCTCGGCTTATCTATTTTCCCTGTGATCCTTCTCAATTAATCTTTCCTTTAGCTACACAAGAAAATTACTTATTTCCCCAGCAACTTTAAGACCATCCAGGTAAGTCTTACCAAAACTTTCAGCCCCCATCTGACAACCTAGATAAGAAGATTAGGTTCCGTTTTGGACCTGATATTTTGCTACTGTCATAGGGTGTGTTCAAGAGGGAGCTGAGCCACTGAATCCGCACAGGAAAAGAATGAGAGAAGAAAACATAGCAAGGGATACTAAAAACAGGCTGCAGGTGGTGAAACCTTCCATATTCCTGTACTTTAGGTCTACAGGGCTACAGTGATGGCAGCTGTTTAGACGGGCAAAATACTGAAGAAAGTACTTTCCAGCGAAAGTATAATTTGCAGAATAAAGTGTTTAATTAACATTTAAGAAATAGTCAGGCCTTTCGTTAAAGGAAAATGTTGGAACAACTCTATAGCTGAGAGAGTCACAGACTTTGTGCTGCAGAGAGGATAGATAGCTCTGCTGGGCATCCTGTGGCTGCAGTTTGTTTGTGCAGAGGCCGGGGCAGATCATTCCCACTGGGTCCCATTCATTCTGCTTCCCTGACAGGAGGAGAGCTACAGCCATGCCATGACTTCTGGTTTGGGTTGTCACCTGAAAGTGTAGAAAACCCTAGTCTTCATGTTGCAGGCTTAATTTTTGAAGCCAGGACTTTAAGAAGGCACTGAAAGAAACTAGAGATTTATATGAGTATTCAGGCTATCATTTTACTTCAAGATTTAAGGTGGAAGATTAATCCATATTTCCCATGGAGGATGTATATGGACTTCTGAAGCACTTGAGCTACTCTCAGCATCACACACAGGATACAACGTTCACTGAACCCTGACTTTGATGCAGTACAGCAATTTCATGTTCCGAACTCTTCTCTAAGGAGTCAAGGTGGCTCACTGTGACCCTTACAGTGAGTTAAACTCACTGGTAGGTTATAGTGGTCTGAAAGCATCCTATGTAGTTAATGAGACTACTGCAGGGTAGCAATTATCTTTTTTTGCACGTTCAGGTTGCAGAACAGAATGTCTCAAGGGACCTGCTATAAGGAAAATTAACTTCAGTCATCAGGCTGGTCAGAGGCTGTTCCACAACCATGGAAGTGACTGGGAGTAGAAAAAAGAGAGGATTTACTCTTTAACTATAATAAATTACTTTGTTCAGACCCGTCACATGCATTAGAAAACAAAACCAACACGTCTTAGTACATGATCAAAAACTTTTCTTCCATTAAAATCACAGTTAGTCCTGCATCTAGAGCTGCACGTTTGAAAGCTGACAGTACTCTGTCCTTAAAGAGGAAGAATTTAGAACAGGTGCAGCATTATAGTCTTTAGAATGTCTTTACAGAAACATAAATAATGTCATTCAGAAGGTTAGCCATCTGCTTTCTGAATATCTGTCACTGATGCAGCAGCAGCAACGTAAAAGTAGTACACAGGGGTGTTTCTGAAATGGATTTAACAGAAAGCTTGTGCTTTTTGTGAAGAAAAATACGTTCCATCTTCAGTTTGTTCTTAATAAGCATGCGTGGAGTGTGTATTGTGTAAATATTATGAAGGTTACTATAGTGTGATGCTTTTAATTTGCGTAATTTGCATCCTATTTTACTGAGTTTTTAACACAACATTTTATGCAAGACCAAAAATAAAAATCAATATTTTTGTTATTTAGGTTAATTTTACTGAAATGTGAGTATTTACAAAATATAAAATGTTAGAAGAAAGAGTAGTTTAAATCTCAAATACTAACTACAGTCAACATACTTCTAGAGCATCAGCTGTGACATAAGTACCAAGTTAACACCCAAGACTTGGGGCAATAGTCATAGAATATTAGAATTGTCAAGGTTGGAAGGGACCTTAAAGATCACCTAGTTCCAACCCCCCTGCCATGGGCAGGGACACCTCCCACTAGATCAGGTTACTCAGAGCCCCATCCAGCCTGGCCTTAAAAACTTCCAGGAATGAGGCTTCCATCACCTCTCTGGGCAACCTGTTCTAATGTCTCACCACGCTCACAGGGAAGAACTTCTTCCTAACATCCAATCTGAGCTGATCCCTCTCTAGCTTTAATCCACTCCCTGTAGTCCTATCACTACCCTATCACTACTTCGTCATCTGACAAAGAAGGGAAATGTGACAGGGGAAGCTAACTTCATAAAGCAGTGAAGTCTGTCAGTTGGAGTCAGCATCTAAAGGAGCACTGTTACACCAGATTTATTAACAAACTTTTTGAAAATGACAGCAATTCCACCTCATAATGCTGTGAATAACAAGTAGATCTGTCTTTACAGGAACAAAATATTTTCATTGTGGAAGAGAGAAAGAAAATTTCCTAGAAGCAAACACGGAGCAAGGAAAAATAAATAACTGCTTAGAGATATGCAGCAGAAAAATAAATTTTAGCAAGGTCAGGACAGAATTCATATCGTGCTGTAAACACCACAACAAAAACTGCAGATGTGCTGCCGGCTGCCATGGATACAGCAGTTAGGGCTGCCCTAAACATGTATTTACAACACAGAAACTTCTAGAAGTACTTAGTGAGTGATAATGAGGGTCCATTTATATCAAAGGGATACAAAACTTACATCAAACAGAATGCAGTTAAGCACTGGAGTGATGGTAGAAGAAAAAAGCCAGCTGGGAGTACAGAAGATAGAAATCAGATCACAGAAAACAATTTGGCTTGCTCAGCTGGAGTAGAAACACTTCAAGGAGGAAAAACGGTGAAGTTCTTTTTAGATGACTAATGAAGTGCTCTGCACACAGTCTGACCACAGACATCAGTTTCCCCAAAAAAAGGGCTTACCTGTCATGATGTTGTACAGACAGGGCAATCAGGTGAGAGAGTTCATCACTTGCACAGCCAGGGTCCCAACCAAACTTACCTTCTGCAGGGAGCTCCTGATATGAGCCGTGGTGGCAAAAGTACAGATCAGGGTGCTCAGAAGTTTGTCTATTGCCCCGAGGGAAGCAATCAAAACAAGATGTGATCAGGGCATTACACACGTGTCCTGGGGCTATAGACAGGTTGACAGGGAACTTCACTATGTGAGCAAAGATGGGGCAGTGCAGAGACTGTGTGGTTAACCAGAACGCCATATTGCCTGTACAGGAGGGACTTCAATTAAGGTTGATACAATACAACAATCTGACTTTTCTATGTTACAGAGTGTTCAGCTATTCAATGCAGGATTTTGTTTGCATAATTTCTTCTAGTTGCAATTCTTTATTTTTACTGCAGATAAAAATGCCACCAGTGTCTAACTGGAGAATGAGGACATAATTATGATGAAAATTAGACATTGCACTAGTAAATAATAAACCAACAGGTAGGAAAATTACTGCTTAGCAGTCTGAAATAGACTTGCAGCTACAAATGCAGCTACATATTTACTTACATCTAAGTTTAATTGTCTGTTTACTTCTATCTACTTACATCTAAATGTAATTGTTTACAAATCCCTTCTATATGTGAACTAGGTAGTTAAAGTGTAGCATAGGAAAACAGCGGTGAACACTATGTATGTTAGAAAAGATAAACATACACATTTTTGTATATCTATGCTTCTTTTAAAGTTAGTCAATTCTATCTGCTTCATTACACATATTTTGCTTATCAGATAATTGTTCAGCTGTCTGAATGCAGTCACTCTTTGTTATTAACACAATTTAAATTGGAATTAACCTTGTTCTAGCCCATAGTCTTATATAAAGAATGATCTTCATATCTGTAGACTAATTGCACTGAGAAAGTTCACTGCAAAGACATAATTAATAGTCTATAATGTTTAGGAAGGTGACATTTCCTACTTTCTCTGAACTCTCAGTTTGGTATTTGAAAGCCAGAATAAAGTACTGAACCTAGGATATTTAATCTGGAGTGGTGTCTAGCTGGTAGTTAACTGAAACTGCTTCTCTTCCCCTAACAGCAATAAACCAGAAAGGACTAATTACCCCTTTTTATAGGTGCAATTTGAACTTAAAACTCTAGAGAGAGCATGAGTAGTAAACCACTGTTATAGTTGATTTTGCCATCTGCACCTTAAATCTGGGACTACGGAACTAGCAAAAGAATAGACATAGCATTTAGCACTGAAATTCCCTAAACAAATTTTTATTTTGTTGTAGGGAGAATTTTCACAAAGCAAGGATAATTCAATAGTATTTTCTGATTCCTTTTAAAGTCACTTTCTTTAAATAAATACATATTTGATTTAATCCATCATTAGTACTTAACTGAAACTCATTCAACTAAAGATGATGATGTATTGTTATTTTTGTGACTTTAATGAACTCCCTACTTTAATATACTTTCTGCTTCAGTCTGTGTGAAGTAAGAAGCCTTAGGAGATTCCTCCAGCAAGAATGGCAACCATGACTTCTCTAAATCTAGCAGAATTTATTACTATATCTTTGTTTCCTTTTGATGTTTGTTTTTTTTCTATGAAAAGACAGGGTATACTAACTTCAGTATGCTTAATATTTTTTATTCCTTTTACTGCAGTGTTGTATTCTCTATGTTTCTCTATCTTCATTTACATAAATGAGAAACTATTAAATTTGTGGCTTCTTAAATGTGCTTTTTTGTTAGGCTGGACTTGACAGAAGAAGGGAAAGTTTTGTGAATTCCAGCTGAAGAGATGTCCATTTTCACCATATTGACACTCCTTCTCTTCCTCTGCTGCAGATTTTGGCATCTTGAATGGGGTGAACTCTGCATTCATTCCAAAATTTCTAGCTCTCACAGATTTTGTTGTGCTTTTGGACTGTTAATGTTATCAAGCCACTTCATAAGCGTTTTCTGACATGGTTTATGCTTCTATAGCGCACAATAGGATTGTGGCCCCTTGGTTGTATAAACATACACTCGAACTCTGTAAATGTCTAGAATAAATTCCTGTCCTGAATCTGAACTGCTTAAAAAGCAGAAAAACTTAATTTTGGCAGTATTATTCCTCTTCTGCCCCCACCCCCCACCCTAGGTTTCTCTCCTTCCACACTTCGCCGGAATAAATAGACAATCCAGATCTACATCAGATGAGAATAGTCAGAGTTCAACACCATTTCTATTGATATAAACTCTTGGGCATTTGGGGACAAAACTTGTCTTGCTTTGGGTTTGCTTTTTCTTCACAAAACATCTCTTAAATTTCACCTAAAAAAGGATAAAAGCAGTAGCTGTAATGTTTTAAATGATGAAAAAATGCCACAGTCTCCAAGGAACTCTGCTTTGCTTTCTCTGAAAGCATGCGGGTGCACTATTTTATTCCATTTGTTGACTTAATATAGAGTCCAAGAAATGCTTCTGACTGTGTTTTTCTCAAGTATGCCTGGAAATGAAATTAAGTTTCAAAGGGGTTTTAGCTTCAGTCAATAGTAGTCTGAAAATTGAAAGACAGGCTCTTGTTTTTTGAGATACGAGGAAAAGGTTCAAAGCAATTTTGCCAGAGAGCCAAAAAATAATGTAAATTTATTGCTAGTGCAGCATAAACTTTGGAATGAACAAAAAAGCTACTTGATTTTTTAGCTGTTTTCTGCAAAGTATAGCTTGGTTGATTTAGGAGCAGAAAGGACTTACTAGTACTTCGTGAAGTCACGTATTTGCATGTGTCCATGAAATTGGCTCAATCAAGAATGCCCTTAGTTCACACTGAATTTTTTTTTTATATATAGTGTGTTTTATA
>NW_009694918.1:86779-88265 GCF_000703405.1 Apaloderma vittatum
TATAGTGTGTTTTATATATATATATATATATATCCATATATATATCCACATAAAGGTACACAGGTAGGATGGGCTCGCTAGCCTCCCAGCAACCACCCTAGGAGAAGGACAACTCTAACTCCAAACCCGGGCAGATGGAATTCATTTAGCCCTGCAATGCCATCCATCTAAGAGAAGGATACTGTAAGTAAACCTACATCCTGAGACTTTGTTGTCACCCTCCAAGCTCTCTAGGCCCTGGCAGATGAAGCTTAGGAGTAAAGGGTGGGGCCAGTTCTGCGTATGCTGAGCCTCACCTAAAAAATCCATTGCGCAGGCTTGAAGGTTACACCCACATTTGTAAAGTCTTATAACGACAGACAAGGGATGAAATGGCAGGTGATAAGGTGAACTGGAAGCCACAGACCCAATCCTCCATGCAGGCGGTTCAGGACATTAGTCGCTGAGACTGACCCCAGAGATGACAGTCTTGTTCGGCAACATCCTGAATGACCAAGCAGCCTTTTTCAAGGAGAGCACTGCTTGCTCCGCATGGAGGGGGGCCTAGAGAAATGGCCTAACCAAAGATCATCTCCACCCTCCACTCAGTTGGCTAACCGCGGCCAACAGCCATCTTCTGATGTGGTCGAACAAATACAAAGAGACAAAGGCATACACCTGCCTCCAAAGGTGTGTTCAGATTGACACATGCATGTTGGAACATTAGAACCATGCTTGACACTGCGGATAGTGGACGTCCTGAGTGTCGTTCTGATCTAATTGCCCACAAACTATCACAACTCAACATCGACATTGCTGCTCTCAGTGAAGTCCATCTCCATGAGGAAGGCGGACTCAAAGAACAGTGTGAAACAAGGTCACGTTCTCGCACCAACTCTATTCACAGTCTTCTTCAGCATGATGCTCCAAAAGGCCACAGCAGACCTCAATGAAGATAACAGCGTTTACATCTCTATCGTACCAATGGTAACCTATTCAACCTAAGGTGACTGAATGCCCACACTAAGCCCCTAAATCCCCTTGTCCTCCAGCTGCTTTTTGCTGACGATGCCGCCCTCGTTGCTCACACAGAAGCAGCTCTGCAGTGCTTAACATCCTGATTTGCAAAGGCTGCTCAGCTTTTGGGGCTGGAAGCCAGCTTGAAGAAGACAGAAGTTCTTTACCAACCTGCACCTCAGGAAGTCTCCCATCATCCCCACATCACCATTGGCAAATCAGAGCTTAAGTCAGTCCAGCAGTTCAGCTACCTAGGAAGTATCATTTCCTCGGATGGTAAGATTGACAAAGAGGTAGACAACAGGTTAGCAAAGGCACACAGAGCTTTTGGAAAACTCCATAAAAGAGTCTGGTGCAATAAACACCTGAAGAAAAGTACAAAGATTAGTGTCTACAGAGCCATTGTACTGTCGACTCTTTTATATGGGCCTGAATCATGGGTCATCTACCACCACCACCTGCGACTCCTCGAATGCTTCCATCAGCTCTG
>NW_009694918.1:88329-94646 GCF_000703405.1 Apaloderma vittatum
GGGCAGGGGTCACCAGTATTGAGGCCATGCTGCTGAGGATGCAGCTGTGCTGGGCAGGGCACGTCTCCAGGATGGAGGATCACCGCCTCCCTAAGATTGTGCTCTGTGGTGAACTCGCCACCAGCTGCCACAACAGAGGAGCCCCAAAGAGGAGATACGAGGACTTTCTGAAACAATACCTCAGTTTTGGCCATATTGACTGCCATCAGTGGTCAACTCTGGCCTCCAGTTTGGACATGCGGAGACACACCGTCCAGAATTAGTCTCGAGGAGAAAAGACAACGTAGAAAGAACCGTGCCTCGCCAATACCACCTAAGGAGACTTTCCACTGTGCCTTTTGCAACTGGACTTGCCTATCCCACATCAGCCTTTTTAGCCATCAGTGCACTTTTAGCAACTGTGGGTAGAGCCCTTCCCATATATTCGTTTGTGAAGCCTAGCCATGATGATATAAAGGTAGTCTTAGATGGTTTAAAAATAATACTTGAAAATATCAATTTGACTAGAATTCCTTTTTTTGAAAAGAAGTCTTAATGTCCTGTCTGAAATTATCTCCCAAAACTCAATATACATATACAACTTGAAGTCTGTTTTGAAATCACTAGACAAATAAGCTTAAATACCTGTTGTTTTACCATTCAGTATATCAAACATAAGGTACAAACACATTTGACTGATCTTTGAAAAGTAGATTTTTTAAAAAAAAAAAATGATAAATTTGGAAAGTGAAAAAAGTTTCTTTAAATATGTTTTAGTAATATCTTCAGATTTCTTTTTTCAGTGGCTAAAATTGCTTAGTTAAACATAAAATGCACAGTAGAGAATACATATTTTTGTTTACAAAAATTTTTATTGATTCACCCATCCAATGTCTTTGACTTAACAGTAATCAGTGAGTTCTGACAATGTCTGGGGTGACTGCTATCTCTAAATTTGTTAAAGGACAAATTGTCTAAGAATAAGATAATTTTGTGAACATTAAAATGAGATGATAACAGGAAATCTTCACAAAATTGTAATAATTAATTGAGATTTGAGTGTGAAGAACTTTTTTTAGTTAATAAGAGAAGCAGCATTCTTTTTTAATTCATTTGAAAGAAATCAAATGTGAAATGTGGAATTGACACCATTTTTTAGCTGGAGAGTCTTTGAAAAATTGCCAAAAATCTTTTTTCCAGTGGATTTTTAAAAAACACCGCAGAGGTTCCTGAACCAGAAGGCAAAATCTTGTTAATATCAGAAAGAAAATAAATAACTGAGAAAATGTAACTTCTTAAACCAATATTTTTCATCAGATTTTGGTAGAGGTTCGGGCAATAAGTGACAGCAGAAAATGTGGCACTGGACCCAACGTATTGGTGATGATAATTTTTCCCAGGCTCAACAATGATATTTTTTTCTGTTGCATCTCCAAACCTTCCAGTTTATTCCTAACATCTGCCCTGGGGCAAAGCTCTGTTTCTGTTTATTTGCACTGACTCAGAGCACTCTATTTGCCAGTACTGTTGGCTGACGCCTCCTACCACGAGCTGTAATTATAATATGAGGATATGTCAGGAGATAGGAAAAGAAAATTGAGAAGTTAGACAAAGAAAGGGCAGACTGATCTGAAATTTTGGCCTGAACTGCGTTTTTCTCCTCACACATGTGCACCATCAGCATATGGAGGGAGGCATTCTCTTATGCATAAGTTTCATGATGGCACAGGCGGAGATTTAGAAGCCCATTTGGTATAGCTGTTTGCTTTTCTGAATGTGTTTATCTTGAGGTTTTGGGTCTGCAAGAACAAGTGAACTAAAATTGCAGCCATCTCAGCTGGAGACTGGATATGTTATGTGTGAGAGAACATAAGATTCCCCTCTAGTCAAACATACAGATGCAATAGCATAGCTCCAACTCATGTAATCTTCTCCGTGGTGCCTCTCATTTGGCTACCCACCATTGAGCTGGCTGAGCAGGAGGTCTTCACTCTACAAATCCATCTGCAGCGGCCAGAGACAGTGCTAGTGCAATGATCCTTTGTAACAGGTATTTTTGAGTCTGGTTTGTCGTGTCAGAGGTCAAGAAGGTACCTGGAGTACCTGAGGTGTCTGTGGTGGAGGAGGGGTGTCCTGGGCCTTGCCTCTCCTAAGAGCTCTCTTACAGTTCCTCCAGTGAAGCGGGAGGAGACTGAGTTACCTGAAGATGAAGAGATCAGCTGACAGAGCAGAAAATAAAACACCTACTTTGAATTTTCCAGTGGCTAGTAAGGTAGGAGCTGTGATTAAGATTTTCCCACAGCTGAGGCATTTACAAAATGTCCTAATGGGCAGGGGTTATCTGTGATTTTTAACAAGGGGCATGCCCATGTGACAGGATTTATTTTGGAAACAGAGGCAGATCTCCTGCCAGGGCACGGCTGGACCTCGCAGCCACGATGGTGGTGCTGGAGGAAAGCCAGGGTAAAAAGAAGGGCAAAATGCTGAGAGGAGTGAGGAGGGCGCTGCCAGCCCCAAGAGGAGACAGATTTCCTGATACATATGTCTTACTGGAGAAAATTATTTAATCTCAATTGAAATTATGGACAGGAAAATGCTTGCTTAAATTACTTTCCAAATTGGAATTGTGCTTGAAATTGTTAAAATGTTGTATGGCGATTTTTTGTCTAAGAATGCTGATTTGTTGTTTCAAATAACATCTAAGACCTATTTTACTTCATTTATTGTAAAGTTTGTGTATTGAAGTAAATAGTTTTATTGCCTTGCAAATAAATACAAAAACATTTGCATTCCCATATTCCCTGAAGTATTATAAAAATAAGATTAAAAAAGCAGCTGAATATTTAATTCTTTTGAAAACAATGTTTCACAGTATTGATAGATAATCACACCAGAACCCGGAAACTTTACTTTTAGGATAATTTAACATAAGTAGACAGTAATAATAGTAATAATTATAGTAATAATAGCGGTCTAATCACATTTGCACCACTGTAACTTTTGACATTTTAAACTTGCTGGTAAATGAATTTTCTCTAGCCTCATTTTTATGAGAAACAGTGAATAATTGTTACCCTTCCACCTTTTGTTATTTATTTTCCTCATACGCTCTCTCATGTCTTTGTTAAGCTTGAGAATCTCAGCGTATTTTCATCTTCATTGTATGGAAGATTCTCCTGAACCTTACTATCCTTTTCTGGGTCTTTTATTGTTTTATCATACTTTTTCAGAGAGGGTGAATTTGAGGGCTACAGAACTGCCAGTTCTTTTTACCAATTCAGTCTTTATTTCATGTGTGGGTACACAATCTATTTATGCTATATCACAGTGAGCATTTTAAGATTTGTTCTCTTCCTTTCTTTTTAATTGCCAAGTTTCTACGAGTTTCTTAACTGCATAAAGCACTTGCCTGCTCTTTTTGGAGATGGCTACTGTGATATCAACCATGAATTTCAAATACACATGCTTTGTGCATAAAACTATAAGGTTAAAGTTGTTGTCAGATTAAGAACAAAGGGAATTTAAAAAAGTTGTCTAGGTAATAAAAATGAAGCTAGCTTAGCTGTAATAAATAAGGACCAATACATGTGCACGGTGCTCTGCATTATGAGTTTCTCAGCAAGCATGTGTAGTTTAATGGAATAGTAGGCGTATTATTTCTTATATTTTATCTGGTGTTGGAAAACACTACCACAGATTTAAGGGTGTAGGATTATTCATATCCTAGAAACAGAACAGCTTGTGCAGGCTTTTTTTGGTCAGTTATTGCTGTTTGTATATAAACAAAGTCATTAGCAGCCTTACCTGTTAGCATCCAGAAATAAAATAAAATCACACTCATATCTGTCCAAAAGTACTACTTGCGTCAGTCCCAAGAGGTGTTTCTCTCTGTTTCATTTCACTGTCAAACAAACTGTCCGTTTCTTTCTATACCCTTATGACTGGGACCCAATGTGTAATGCTCTCATTATGCACTATTATATTTTCAGAATATATGCATCTTCACATCAGTACCCAGATGCTCAAAGATTCTGTTCAGATTTAGTTTTCTCTGTTAGCCACAGAATTATATGGTATTTCTTTTTGAAATTCTTGTATTATAGGCTGTAGTATTTTGTATTCTTGCATAGTTACGTTTTAGAGAATCATACTTTTATTATGAAAAAATAATATCTATTTTTTCCTTTATACTTCCACTGCCTTCACATAATTGCTAGGATTATGTATATGGGAAGCAGTTTTAACTTGTATGAGTTTAATAAAATGAGATTTTTATCTATTACAAATACAGATATATGCCCAGCTAAGTAGTCTAAGATTCTTTAGGTATGGATAAGGCTTTAGAGCCTCTGAAAGAGTCAGATAAAGATAGATATTGGTTAAGAATAAAATAAAAAATGCCTGGTTTTATGGCAGAGGTATAACCAAGACCCTTAAAAAAAACACATAATGTTTTTGAATGGATAACTGGGAGACATGTGACAAAATTCGTGACGGTTGGTTTGCTTTGAGGCTGTAGCAGCTGATCATAACCTCAGTCACATCTTCCTTCTCTGGTGTTTATATGGGAGAGTGTAAGCAAGTGCAGGTTGAACTGTCATGTCTGGATTTGCTCCTGACTTAGAGGCTGTGCTTAAAATCTCCATAGACCAGGACACTCTTTGTGTGTGAAGCAAAAGACTGCGCAGCATTCAAGTCAAGCAATGAGACAACAGCTTGAATACGCCATTTCCCTCATCTTCTTTTCTTTTAAAATCTGTTATGGGAGAAGGTTTAAAGAGATGTGAAAAGGAGTCCCTCTAGGTGGAAAGACACAGTTGAAGGAATGTCATAAATAGCAGCTAGAGGGAAGACACAAACGGCTTTACACCAATCCCTAGCTGTAGTGGATTCTGCTGTTTTGGGTAGGGGCTGTGGATTTCTTTAGTCCAATCCCAGGCAGCTCTTGTGAGCCCAAGCTCTGATCTCAACCACTGCTGTTGTTCTAGTCAAACTGTGAGGCCTAGCTTCACACGCAGGATCTGCAGGATCATTTTAGTCCTTTCTGCTAATTAGCAGAGGAGCTATCAGTTATGCAAGAACTATCAGTACTGCAGTGATCCTAGAGTAAAGCTGGAGCCCAGAAATGTAGGGTTAGAAACAGTACTCCTCTCTACTTGTGCTATCTGGTTTTAAAGAAGTTAAACATTATTTTGAATTGACCTTAAAACTGTGCTAACTGATTAGAAGTGCTGAAGACATACATGTATATACCATGTGTCTGGGAGTAGGAAAATTATCCTTGAAGTTGTTGAGGATGATTAGTAAAGGAACTTTTAATCAAGAGACAGTCATCTTTGAAGAAGGAACTTCCTAGAAAATACACCAATCATATGTACACACAGTTTTCATGTTTGCAAGTATTTCTGAACTGTCAGCTAAAGAGATGATTAGTCCTATCCTTAGCTGACCTGTTTTCATTTTAATACAGAAAATCACACCCATGGGTCCAGAGACCCTTATTCATAGAAAATGTGTAGCTGTACTAACGTTTGTGTAACAATATGCAGTTTATTAACAAATATTCTACTGAGATGTCTTTAGAAATCTGTTAGTGAGAAGATTGTTCATAAGAAATCACCTTACAAAACACTGAGGTTCTGATCTGATCCCAGTACCCAAACTTGCACAACTTTGTAATAAACAGCAGTATCTCATCTCAGTGCATGATTTATTGCAAGCCAGAGAAAGAACTCAGTTTTGAGACACTTGTCTGCTTGCAGATTTTTGCTGTTCAGGTTGATACTGAAGCCCAGTACTGCAGAGAAGAGATTTAATTTTTAATATTTTCTTTGCTCTTGTGAGACCTCATCTTGAATACTGCATCCAGTTTTGGTGCCCCCACCATAAGAGGGACATGGATCTGTTGGAGCGTGTTCAGTGGAGGGCCACAAGGGTGATCCAGGGGCTGGAGCACCTCAGCTATGAGGACAGGCTGCAGGAGCTGAGACTGTTCAGTCTTGAAAAGAGAAGACTTTGGGGGGACCTAATAGCTGCCTTCCGATACCTGAAGGGAACCTACAGGAAGGCTGAGGAGGGACTTTTTACAAGAGTGTCCACTGATAGGACAAGGGGAAATGGGTTTAAGTTGAAGGAGAATAGATTTAGACTGGATCTTAGGAAGAAATTCTTCAGTACGAGGGCGGCAAGACTTTGGAATAAATGGCCCAGAGATGATGTGGCTGCCCCCTCCCTGGAGGGGTTCAAGGCCAAGTTGGATGGAGCCTTGATTATCATGATCTAGTTGAGAGGCATCCCTTCCCACGACAGGGAGGTTGGACTAGATGATCTCTAAGGTC
>NW_009694918.1:94701-118190 GCF_000703405.1 Apaloderma vittatum
TGCTGAAGTTCCACAGCTAATGGTGAAAGGTAGATAGGAAAGCTTCATAATCCTGTGTCTGTCACTTAAGTAATTTGTTCCTTTTGAATATATGCCTTGGTATTGCAGACCCCAGTGTAAATACATGCCTAATATCTCAGTATTCACTACGTACTTTTTAGTATTGTCTTTCGGTATAGTCCCTATGCAGGCACGTGCCTGAAGTTCACAGTCCAGTCCCAAGTAAATATATGTTTAATGGATGCTGGGGAAAGTCACTGTGGTGAGAATTCTCAGAGGTACTGCAACAGCACAGGATATTGTAGGAACTTCTGGATGTGCAGTCCATTTGCAATTTCATCAGCATAATTGGAACTGGAACTTACTTTAGTGCACTCAAATTTGGATTGATTATATAATTGCATGATAATAGTAATGCTTAACACTTTAACACCACTTTACATGGTCAGAGATCTGTGCAAACATTAACTAAATAATCTTCACAGTGCCCCTGTGAGGTGCTAATTAGAGACGGAAGAAGGCCCATTACTAGATCATAAAATTCCATTCTCTTGCCAGGGCAGCGTACATTCACCCAGCAGAGGACACAGCAGATACTAAACTACTGCAATGTTCAATCTCTGTTCCCCTTGTGACATTATTTCAAACTGAGCCTTCTCTGAGACAGTAAAGGAACATTACAAAGTATTTAAATAGTGGTGTAACTGAAGTGCTCCTTTTTGATGAAGGTAAAATAGACTTTCACTGTGCTTCTCCTTGCCTACTTTTCAATGTCAATGGAAAGCAGCGTATTTGATTCTCCTCAAAAAGAATAAAGAAAAGGATGAAGCTATTTAAAGATGGCTTAGCAATCTCTTGCTTAGAATAAAAAGACATAACCAAGACTCCTGCTTCTCCAGAATAAACTCTGGTAATATTACCTATCTGCCAACAGTTCAACACTAATGTGAACTGTGAGACATTTAATGTGAAAAGTGAGACATTTCATCAGTAACTGTATAAAAACCTCTTTCCATTGACAGATGCTTTGATACAAGCACCACTCAATGTTTATATCTTGTATTTCATCAGGATTCCAAAGTTGCAAACCTCTTCTGATGTTAAATACCTGCTCAAAATAAAATAATCAATATGATAACCTTCACCACTATCAATCTTGGTCTTTTTAATGTTTTTTAATCGAATATTTTCCTTTACAGTTCCTATACCCTGAGTGTGAAGCACGTCTTTCAAATAATTGCTGAAATTGTAACCGTAAGATGTGTTCAAGGCTGTTTTATTTTGTTTGCATGAACATCCATGTACTAGGTGACTCTTTGTCTGAACATGGGAAGCACAGGTCTCAGGAGCATGTGTGCTCTAGGTCTGATGCACGTGGTGTCAGCAATAGGTCAGTTCAGGGAGATGAGCCCAGGAAAATTGAAGCAGTTGCTGTTAGTGTGGGGCAGACCCATTCCCTGACCTGGCTCACTCCATGGTTTGCACAAGAGCCAGCAGTGCCTGAGGAGCAGCCTCAGGAATGTAAATCTGAGGCAAGGGAATGGTGGATAAAGTAATATTTTGGGAGGGAGGAGAGCAGGGAGGTAAGCTCACACCACTATACCTGATTTATTTTATAATACTGACACATAGGAATCCTTAATGCAAATAAAGGGAAGAGTATGGACTAAATGTAACTTGCCCATTTAACAATCGAAAGTGTTGATTCAAAAAAAAAAAAAGGATTAAAGAGTTTCTTTTCTTTGCTTTTAGTCAGAAGATGGACTTCCTGCAAATTATGACAAGTTTTCTTCAACCACTGTTTATTTCTTAATGTTATATTTTTTTAATATAAAGAGGTTTAGATGACAACCTTTATGAATGAACAACTGGGCTCATGTCTCTCCATAGGAACTTCTTGAATTTTACTTTTCACTGCTGTAAAAAATGTGGTTATAAGTATAAATAAATATACAGTACATGCTAAATAATTTTCTCCTTGAGTTTGCTACTTTCAGAGTATTTGTTTCTGACCCATACTAGCAACTCAAGCTCCAGGCAGCCAGCTGTAGAAGTTGGATAATTAAGGCTCTTGGTTGGTAATTTTCCAGAAAGACCAGTCTGGAAAGAGAGACAAGTGGAAGCCAGAAAATTGAGGGCACTTATCTGACATACTGTTGTGCTGATAAGAACAAAAGCCTTAAGAAGTTACTTCCTTCAGCTTATAATTTTCAAGTAATAATCATTGTAGTATCAACTGAAATCATTATCTGGAAATTCAATAACACTCTTGTAAACAAAAAAGCTTGGGTTTTTATTATCACAGTTTTGTGGTGTTTTTTTATCAGTCAGACCCATTACTTCTTATCTACTTCAGTGAAACACTGGAATGACCTGAACTACTGAGGGGAAAATATCATACCTAAGTCACATTCACAGTTAGTTACGGTTACTATACTATTAGCTTCTGTGTTAGCATGTGGTAGCGTAAGGCTAGGCCAGCCACTAAGCTTTGAGAGACACTCTGTGATCCCTCACCGCCCTCCCAGGAGAGGATAACAGTGGAACCAGGGAGAGACACTTTGATGTTGGAAAAACAAAATTTAACCCATTTAATGAAAAAAGAAAAATAACAATGAATATGTTGAACTATATTCAAATATATGCAAGTATCAGAGAAACAAATGAGTATGTTAACATGATCCTGCTCTGGCAAGGGGGTTGGAGTAGGTGATCTCTAGAGGTCCCTTCCAACTCCAAACATTCTATGATTCTATGAAGCCCACAACTTCCGGATAGCAACTAGGCCCTGAACAGAAAAGTCACTGACTAGATTCAGCTGCAGACAGGAGCACCCAAGCCCAGATTCCCAAGGGGAGTCCAAAAAAAGAGAAAAGGAAGGCTTGAAGCAGCTGCATTGCTCCCACTCAGGAGGCAGGGGAAGACAAACTATCCTGAAACTAGTGCTTCTCTGCAGCACAAAAACAGGAGGCAGGAACATCAGCAGCACAGGGAGAGAAAACACCCAGTATCAACTCTCCCATCACAGAAAGCACTAAATGTCCCAAGGCTCTTCTTAGGAGCCTTTTTATATTAAGCGCTGTGGGAAGAAACTCTGTGATTTGTTCATTTGGGTCACCTGACCCATCCTCTCCTCCACATAGACACAGCTGCCTCCCTTCCCTCCCTGCCACCAGAGCCAGGCAGTCCCAGAAAACTTTTTTTCTGGTGCTCTTAAACTAGGATAGTATGAGATTCTTTTTCCCAACCCTGTTTGAGACCAAGAGCTCATTTCTATTAATCAAGTTTTATTGAATTAATAAAAACTGCAACTATCCTTTTCCAGTGTTAACAGCTGTCTTGGTATGATAATTATGGTTAAAGAGCTTTGAATCAAAGCCAATCACATCCATGGCGTAATTGTAGTTATTTTTAATTTTTAATATTAATGAATTAGAGACTATTGACTTAAAAATTGCAGAATACTTGGTTGGTGATTTTGAAGAGTAAGATTACTTATGAACGTTTCAATGCTTGTATAAATACTGTAAGGATACTGAAAAAATATCTATTTAAAGTACATCAGCGACAATAAAATATGTTTTTTATCTTCTTCAATACATTTAGCTTTGTGTCAGCTACAAATAAACACAATTTAAGGATGTGCTAGATTGAAAAGGCCGTTTTCACATTGATTTTTAAGAGGACAGTAGCCCTGATTTTAAGTAACACTTTTTTAAATTACTGAATAATGTGTCTGGAAGCCTTTACTAAAGTTAGAATATCATTGTGAAAAGCACTATTCAAACAGAACAAGATAGGTGGCATGGTTTGAAGAGCCTAAAATTTCAGTATCTGTGAATTTAAAGATTTAAAATACACTAGTAAAATAAAAGGATCATTGACAAATTATGGAATATTTAAAATATATTTTTAGAAGATCTTTTACTGTCTGCTTTTGATTGTTTTAGACATCACACATTCAAACTCTTTTCATAATCTTAATGAGAATCTCTGAAATAACAAAGCCCGAATTTGAATCATATAACCTTTATGTCTGCTAATCAGATTCATGGCAACCGTGTATGAGAGTTGGCATCTAGAAAAAGTAGCCAAATGAGGTGAAGTCTTAATTCACCAATCATATCACTAATACAGCTATAATTCAGACCACCAAGCTGTTGCTCTGGTGCCATGTGCACCAGGCTGCTTTGGCTAAGTTTAACATTTTAAGGTAGAGCACTAAGAACTGAGATGCCTTCTTTCTTCAGCATATCAGAGGAACATGAGGAGAGAAACCTTCTTCTTAAACTGCTTTAGTAGATAATAGAAGTAGATAGAAGATGGTAAGGGCCATGCCGATGCTTTTATCTTGGGAAAGGAAATTCCTTTTGTTTTGTTGTGAATTTTGAGCCAGCTAACTTGATAATAATAATGTGCAGGAAAAACTTGATCCTTTACTGGCAAGTGCAAAGTCATTCTGTGGCAATACATTTATACATCAGTGATGCAAGAAATTAGAAACTTGAATAGGGTTTCAACAGACTAGAATAAAATAATCATCATCAGAATTGGACCTTGATACTGTAGGCCACCATGTTTTATAAAAGAAAATAAAAGAGTGCTACCAAGGTCGTACTGCATTATTCTGAAATTATCCTGGTCTTACTCAAAACACATTTTAAGTACTTCATTGTGTTTATTTGGATTTACAATATTTATAATAAAATTATCATACCTGATAAATGAATTTAACTGAAGATAAATTCTGTGATTCCTGTTATAAAAACTGTAGCTAATCTGTAGTACACCTGTGTAATCTGCCATAGGAGAAAAACTAAAGGTCTTGGCTTCTAATTTCTGATAATTTCAAATCCTGAAGAATTTTCCATGTATTTCTCTTCATACTTCAGATTGTTCCATTTCTTTCATTTTCTGAACTGGTGTTTGAATGGAAGTGGATCCCAATTTGAATGGATTTATGCAGTTATTTTAAAAAGTATTTCGTTTCAAAGGATCCATGGAACCTCCTCTCCTGGCCTATGTATAAAAAGGCACAGGGATAAGGAAAAGGTGAAATCTGATTACATTGGATCTGATAAACTGAATAACATAACATTTTTTCACCTGTACTGGAGCATATAGGGAGGCAAAATGTCTTTACATTTGCTTAGCTTTTCTTTGAGGGTTAATATTATTTAATATTTTTTTAATGAGTAATCTGAGGAAAAACTTACTTGTCAAGATGCAGAGAAGAATTTGCAATATAGTTCCCTTACAATGGAATAAAGAAGAATGAAGAGTGCTGAAGTAAATCTCCAAATAAGAAATCTACATTGTGCTTGCAATTTTGTTTTCTTAAATGTCTTGTGAGTCTGTTTATACTGTTACCATGCCCTTCAGTTTTGTAGGACTGTTCAGATGAATATCTGTCTTCATTTTAGTAGCTGGATGGGTTCTGTAACATACTTCACCTCTTGTAAGGATGAATAAAAACCTGAAGATATTCTATTGTAATGCTCAGAACAATGCCTCTTTATATTATACGACATTAATATCCATTGCCATGGTTGTAAAAATGTTGCTCTCAGAGGGCTGTATATTAACTGAATAACCTGTGAAGGATAAAGCTATTCCTATGTCTAAACTTTAATTGGAAAATCATGGTAGCTATCCATGACACCAGAAATTTGACAACAAAAACTGTTTCCTTCTCCCCTGAACACAAGTCTTTGAGCCAAGGCCAGTATCTTAACCTTTCTTCCTCCCTGTAACACACAGCCTTATATTGCAGTGTTGATGAAAATTAAACCAGGTTTGAGTACAATAATGAGAATGACTACTATATTTCTCTGAGAGCAAAAATGTCTGTCATTCTCAAAAGAAAAACTGGTTTAGATAAGGCTTTCACTTGAGGAAGTGCAAACTCAATTCTCTCTTGTAGGATTTAATTAATGTGGATCCAGCTACAGCCTCATTAAAATTTCTCTTTAGTGTGGATTGTGATCAGTATTATAACAGTAAATGAGAGCAAATGAGGAATGCTTGAAGACATAGTGTCTTTACAGCATCTTTCTTGCAGCTAAGGAAAACGGTTTTTTGTTAATCTGGACAATTGTACTGCCTGCCGTTTGACTGGTTTCAAGTTATTCAAAAGAACAGCTCTTCAAGTGATTTCCTTTAACAGGGTTTCTCTGCTAGTACAGAATACAGGAATGAACCTGGTGTGTCATGGCTTTCAATATGGTTTAACAGATGAAACAACAGTGAGTTCATCATAAAAAAAATAAAAAAAATCTTCAATAACTTTAAATTTTTTATCAGTTAATTTAGAATGACAAGGCCGATGTTTCTTCCCATAATCTCTGATTGCTAAATATAATCCTTCCCAACTGATTTCAGAACAGATAGTGCCATTTTTAATGGAAAGATCACATTCTTCATCTGGGTTATTCCAAAAGCATGGAGCTGATAATGCTTCTGTGTGGCAGATCACACAATAGCTGCAATTATGATTCTGCCACAGGGCGTAGGATGTGGTGCTGTTGGTAAAGTATTTCAACATAGTATTTTCTTCACTGTGTCTGAAAAGTTACACTTGAAACCATATCTGATAAATGATTACATTTTAGAAAAGTAAACAGCAAAAAAAACATGTGGAATAGGAAGTGATCTGAACTGAAATTGCATTGCAAAGATGTCAGCATGGTATAGTGGCTCAGTGACAAGTTATTTCCTGCCAGTATTTATACATTCATCTTTTTTGCTTCTTAATAGAACTTCTAAAAGCTTTTTACTCTCTGACCTCCAGCTGTCAGTAGGGACTACCAACAGTATTTCATTGTATCTTTTTTTTTTGTTATAGCGATAGTTGTGCAAACATATGTAGATTAAATGAGGGGCTGGACATACTAAACAGTTTTTTTGAATTGCATTTTGGGCACTACTTAAGATGGATTCACAGGAAGCTCCACAGAGGTTTGAGCCTTTTCTGTGGCTTGTCAAATATGTTTTCTGTTCACTCCTGACAACTAAGTGCTTCAGCAAAATTCACCCTTGGTTCTGAGGGTGTGGAGAAAATATTTTACAAGAGTTTGTGAAAGGGTTTTTTGAACTAGCACTGCTGATATCACACATGCCAGATGTTTTAAGAAAAAACATACCTTGAAGCATGCACATAATTTTTAGCAATTGATGTGATGGCAATGAATGAAAGAAGATAAAATTCTAAAATATCATTTTATATAATGTTGCACTGACTAAATGCTAGATTTTATGTGGTTTGATTGTAAACAAGATTATTTCCCACACAGTACACAGCCATGCCTTTATATATTTTCAGGCAGTCATCTGTTGCTTGTTAGATTATTATAATTTTTTTTACCCTAATGATCCCCCAGCCATTATCCTCTCTGAGTATCCTGAATTATAGGCAACAAATGAGCTGTGGGAAACATATCCCATTCGCCAGGTCCCTGTTAGTGCATTTGCAAAACTCTGACCCTAACCCGTGGATCTGAAGTGCTGAATCATTGGCACAAAGTCTCGACTTTTCCCTTTTCAAGCTGGAAGGCGCTTGCAAAAAGTAGCCATCTGGCTTTGGTGTAACAGATTGAGACATTCCCTACTCAACAAAAAGGTGGCTGCCGGGTCTGACTCAGCTGTGCCATGTAATTAAAGGTCTCAAGAGTGGCAAAAAATATATTATAGAATTTCAGAGCCAAGGATTGGCTCCTGCTTATTTACATTAGCAGTTTACTACAACTCCTGGATTGTTTATTTATGTTAGTGCTGTAATAGATGAATAATGAGCTTGAATTAAATAAAGAGATCTCCACTGATTGAACTTCTAAGACAGAAAAAAAAATACCATATAGTGAATATTTCTAAATCTTTTCTTGGGTCTTTGGGTCTTTGTCATAGGCAAATTATGCATTTAATGAGACAGTCAATATAGGAAAATCGATCTGTGACTTTTTTAGGGGGGCAGGGTGGGCTAGAAGATGACAACTGATTTTAGTTTCCAAGATTACCGCAAAAAGACAGCACAACAAAAGGTGACTTTTCAATTATGCTACTTGCAAGTCTTCAGTTTGAGTGATAGAAAAATGTATATCTTCATAAGTTTTCTGATGAATTAACTTTCACTAATGCAACTTAAATTAAAGAAAGGTTGCAGATGGAACTTCCTCCTGCCATGCTCTTCCTTTTATTCAACTAAGAATAATTATCAAATGCCCTGATAATACAGGCTGTGATATTACTCTTCCTTTAGGCTCCTCTTTCTCTAGTGGAACAAAAAAACATCCTGTACTTTAAATACTCGATAGCTGCCTGGAAGTGTGAAAATGATTGAAACCCAAAAGCTTTCCTTGTTTTGTTTCCAGCTAAATTCCAACCTTTCAAGTCAACAAAGGTAATTAACTTAGTACTGACTGCTCCATATATTCTTATTATAATCCTGATAGGCCTAATGTAGCACTGACAGCACTAAAAGGATTCCCCGCACTTAGCTTGTTCTCCCTTTCTTCTGATAACTCATTAGTGAGCCCTGACTTTGCTTAATGCCCGCAACACAAGGAGTAAATTGGTTTGCATAAATCATTCACTGCCTTGTAGGGACAAAATATTTTGGCACAGTCTCAGTTTATATTTCCTTGATTTTCTGTTCAATGAATTTAGAGGCCAATTTTATTTTTCCCACAGGCAGACCTCAGGTCTAGTCTGATACAGAAAACACAGAATTTATGTTAAAGTAAGACCATATCACTAAGGAATTCTTCAAAAACATAATTAATCAAAATAAAAAGAAGTTTAAAAATGTCTTACCGTCATTGAGCAGAACGGTTACTTCAAGTTGAATCTGCAAACATATTTTGGTTCATGTTAAAGTTTTTATGACTTTTTTATTGTAACATGAAAGGCCTTTCGAATTTCCTTTTATTGTAAAATTTGGATAAATGAATTTAAAACCAAAGTGAGATTCTCTCTTTTCTTTTCTAATTTTCCTTACTTTTACCTCATGCTTTTATTCTACTGTTCCCTTTCCAGAAATGTGTTGCTTCTTTCCTCCCTGTACAGCTTATCTTGGTTTTGGCTTTATTAGTCATTCTTCTGTGTATTAGGGGATATATTCTGTCTATTTGTAGTCCTTTATGCTTAATGTTAACTTGCCCTCCTTTTGACAACTTGTTTTTCTTTGTTTTTTGTTTGTTTTTTTTTTTTTTAACTTCGCTGTCTCTTACTTGTAACTATGCCTATCATTAGTGGTCACATTTCTCAGATACTTGGGCAAAAATGCTAACACAAAACTTATATGCTGTTACCTCTTACACTGGTTTAGTATGGTTATATGAGTGCAAGCTAACATTAATAACAAGCATATTTATAATTTATAATTTATAGCTGTCACGGGCCTCTGATTTGTTCATATCCCCTACATTACTTTCTGACAGAAAAATGCATATGGGAGCACTTTGTGTGGTGATTAGAGATTTCGAGCTCTATGATAATTCCTCTGTAGTTCGTCTTGACATCCCTGTGAGATTTTTGGTCGTCTCTGTAATGTGCATGCAGATGTGCTATTACTGCACATGTGGAGCATATCTAGAGACACTGGATTTGTTACAGGTAAGTTCTGCAGAGTGTGCATGCATCTGTCTCTCTGAAATTTGAGAAAAACGTTACAGCATCTCTCAGTTGAATAGATTTTTTCCTGTTCTATTGAGGTAGTTATTTTGAATCTGAGTTACAACGTTCACATGACTTATCTCCATATGCATGGGTGAGGATCATATGTTGTAGGGCTACTCAGAGATAAGGTTTTGCCCAGCAGAGTTTGAGTTACTGAAGATTCTCATTTTTAACATGCAGTCATTTTACTTAAATGGTGTTGAGACTTCCTAAAAGCTCAAGAACTGAGGAAAAAAACTTGAAAGAAGAGCACCTAGAGTGATGCGATATAAAAGCTTAAACAGCCTCCTATGATCAAATACACTGAGGTTCACATGGTACTGCAGTGACAGCACTGCCATGGTAAATGAAAGTAGTAACCAGTCATAGGGTCTCTTGGGGAAAAGAAATAAAAATGGAGCATGTTTTCAGCACGAAAACCCTTATTCAGGAACAGAGTCTAGAGAAATGCCACAGGCAAGTAAATTATATGTCCTCCTAAGAAATAGATCTGTTTGTCCACAAAGGCTAGTGAATTCCTTCACTTCCAGCTTCGCACTTAGTCAAATGCAGACTCGAGAGACGGTGCAGCTTTTGTCTTACTGCTACAAATGTTAGATGTGTTACTGAGTATTTTATCTCAAGGCTGAGGGGAGTGGAAGCACATTAGCAGCTAGTGCCCTGAAAGGCAAGTGAACTATTTCTATGAAAATATGTAAAGGGATAAAAAAAATCTAAGCAATTCCAAGGCCAATAAAAATAATGAATGAGCTATGCTGCCCCATTAGATGCCTTTTTTTTGTTAGCTAAATATCAAGTTTATGCTTTACTGTTTCTGTTTGGTTTTGCTTCTCCACAGCCCATCAAGAAATCTGCTGACAAAAGGGAAGACTTTTTTTCCTTCCCTAGGTGCATGGCATAAGCCTTAAAAGGAGTTCCTGAAGGGAAACTTCCAAATAATTTAACAATACCTTGTACAGCATTAAAGGCTAATTTCCCGTATGACTAATGCAAGCTTCTGCCTGTTCCCCACCCCAAAAATTAACAACTTGTTAAAAAGAGAGCTCAAGAGATTTATGTCTTGGATGCCTCTCTTTTCATTCTCATGGGCATCTGCCTGCAAAAGTAAAGCTGTATTGATTACCACAGTGATCTACCACTCATTTTGAATAGACAGCAAGCTTGAATGTCAGGCAGATTAAATTCTTTCAACCATAAAAATGAAACTTCTTAAATTGAAGCTCAATTTTGTAGAAGATTGTAAGCAGCCTGAATGTTTTTTTCTGATACAGAATATAAAGGAAAGCCCTGTATGGTCAAGGAAATAAAGGGGAAAATTGGGTTATCCCTAAGTGGAATCAAAAATACCCTTTTTTTTTCCTTTTTTTTTTCTTTTTCCTGAGCCACAGAGCCTATGTCTGCAACGTCTAGAACTGAGCATATTCACAGACACCTGTATGAAAGAACAGCTCAGTGAGGGCTCTCAGCACACATGGCACATTTTGTGTGAAGAGCCTGATCCTGCAGCAACTGAGATTGCCTGAAAGACTTTCAGGCTTTAGACCATGACAGTGTACCAGGTCAGCTACTCACGAGCTGAAACTATAAGCAGACCATGATGTCCATGATGTTCATTAGGTAAAAATTTTCACTTTTTTATTTTTTTTCTGTAGTCATGTATTTTATTTTTGGAAATTTCTTTCAGAATAGATTATTCCAATTTCAGAAGAGACTCTTTGTCAGATTTTTGTTGAAAGCAGTCATACCTCCTCTAGTTGTTATAAATTGCCCAAATGCTACCCTATGCAGTGTAGGGGAGAGCTACTCCAGAAAGTGAAGAGTGAAGTTAAAAGGAGAGAGAGTCGAATTAAGAGGTTCCTACCTGTTGCAAAAACTGTTAGAAGATGGGGAGGATCTTTCCAGTCTTATGAGCTTTATGTGGTGTTTTAGAGGTGCAGAAGACACTGAGAGATCTGTTTTAAACTTCCTCTTATCTTTTGTTCACACGTATGTATTTTACAACATGCAGATCATCACAGGGATTTTTTTAATATATCACCCCAAGCTCTTACAGGTAAATAGATGTAAAGACATCTGTTTACCTCATAGGCTGTAATGGCTCTTGGGGAAACAGTTTCTGCTGAGAAGGTTTGAAAAATTTTATACTATATTTTATTTTATTGTTTTACACAAAAGTAGAGTATGCTCTAGTAAAAAAGTTAAAATACCAGAAAAGAAGCAAAGTGACAATTACTTCTCTCAAATGTGATCAAAGTTGTAAGAAGTAGTGCCGTCCCCCATCACTGTTGCCAGATTCATATGCCAAACAAAAGGTAAGGTATTTTTGCCAGACATTTCCTTTAATCAGCATAAAGCTTGAAATAAAAGCTATATCTAATTATTAGCCCTAGATCTTAATCTTCTTTTCTTGTCAGGTCTCTGCCATTGCTGTAGAATGTTTAAAAATAGATTAATAGGAAGAAGACATGTCTATCCACTACAGTCATGTAGCTATTAGAAGAGTAAATATCTTAACAGCTCAAAGTGAAGTGAAACCCAAGAGAGAAAAGGTTTAAATTCAGAAGAGTGTAGTTTTCAGTTTAGGCAAACCCAGAGTGGATAATGAGTTGTTTGTGACTACAACCTCACTGTTTATTTTACTGAAGATTTGTAATGGTAATTAAAAGATGACTTCCAAGCAGTGCTGAGTATCCATGGAAATAAATAGAGCCTGTCTTTATAGACAGAGAGCTGAAATGAAGGTATTTATGGAGTGAGAATTTATTTATTTCTTAATTTAGCTTGTAATACTGTGGCAATATCTGTCTCATTTTAAAATATTTGTTTACTTGCAAGATCTGAGGTTTTTTGTGCGTTTTTTGTTCGGTTTTGTTTTGGAGTTTGTGGTTTGGGTTTGTGGTTTTTTTTGTAATTGAAATAAATCAGACTTTCAGATGTTTTAAAAAAAATCCTACAAAACTTCAGTGTCTCTTTTCCATTATACAGGGTCTTCATGGGATACTTTGAGCAAATTTCAGCCTGAAATTATCAAGGTATTTGGAAATTATGGGCTAAGCTCTGCAAAATTATTCCTGACTCTGATGTTTTTTTCTACCCTCTAGTTCTCTTCCCCGTGCTTTTACCACTGTAGTAAAAGACATGGATAGTTGCATGCTCAGTACAATGGTATAAAATAGGAATCTTCATTTGACTGGATTCTTGCCACTTAACCTGATTTTTCATTAAAATGCTGTTTTCTGTTTCAACTGGATAAGGCTGGTTTTGATCAGAAAATGGGAAAAAATACATTTTACTCCTAAAAACAAAACAACAACAACAACAAAAATAACAATAGCAAAACCTAAAACTGCCAGGAGAAGTGATAGCTTATGTTCAGACACAAATTTTTGCCCTACTTTGTTCTACTATTAGTGCCTCCAATTGCACTTGGAGTACTGTCATTGTTTGAGCTTGCTGTCAAAGAAACATGCAGACAATTTCTCGCTCGGTCCTCCTGCCACCTCCACCCCTTTAGGGATGGGGTGGGAGGAAATTCAAGCAAAAAGGCTCAAGGACTGAGATTAGGATATGGAGGGTTCATTCACCACTTATTGTCATGGACAAAAACCAGAGAAGACTTGAGGAGAAAACATAAATTTAATTTACCACCACCATTTATCAACTAGATCAGAGTAGGATAGTGAGAGAAAATAAATACAACCTAATCTTAAATACACTTCCCGCTCACACCTTCTTGGCTACCTCTCCCTGCCATTGGTGCAGTGGGGGGTAGGGGATGGGAATGTGCTTCTGATCATTACTTGTTGTCCATGGCAATGCTTTGTCCTCTGGAAGAGGACTCCTTGCAGTCTTCCTCTGATGCCACATGGTTTCCATCTCATGAGAGACAATCCTTCTCCTCCCTATGAGTCCTTCCAACCAGCATGGGACTGACCTCAGAGTCGTGAGTCACTTTGGGCGCATCCTCTGCTCCTGCACATCCTCTCTTTCCCCAGCATGGAGTCCTCCAATTGCTGCCACATCCTGGACGTTTCACTGCCCTCAATCTCCGCATTTCAGAGGCAGTAATCTTGCCACCATTTAAGCACAGGAATCAAGGAAAATTTGACTCCAGCACCCTTCTTCATCCCAATTTTGTCCTTACCGACCACATAGTTTGCTTTCTTCTCACCTGCCCCTCCACCAAAACAAGCAATTCCCCAACACAAAGCACAGGACAGAGGGACAGAGATAATGAGAGAGAAAAAAAAAAAAAAGAAAACAAAAGAGAGAGAATGGCCCAAGACTTTTCCTCTGTTGAACACCTTTCATCTCAGAGGTGCTGATTTGCCTGGCCTTGGCCAGAGATGAGTCTGACCTTTACCTGGCCGGGGGTGGCTCTGGAAGCTTTGCAAGGAGCCACTCCCACAGCCCTCTGCTCCACTACCAAAAAAACCGCATCAAACTCAAACCCATGATAAGTACTTCTGAAAGAAAATCCATTCTCGTCCTCAAATTAGCAAAGGAAAAAGAAATAAGCAACTGGCTTATTTTTCTGTCTCCCATCTGAAAGTAAAGCTTCCAGAAGTTGTTGAGACCATTTTGATATTATTGTTGTCCTACCCTCTTTTCATTTCTCATAGTGAACACACATCAAACAGCGTTTACAGATTTCTGGATAATCTCCGTTTTTCGTAACTGAATTCTTTTTTCCTCATTTTAAGTCTACATTGGCCATGTCTTTCAAAGCATTTGTGAAAGGTATTTCTCCCTACAGCACTGCTGAGGTTAAAGTTAAGTAACAAAGAGTAAAAGTAGAAAACATGATGCTAAAACGTAATTAAGAATGTCTACATTGCTTGCGCTACTGACTGGGAACAAGTTTTGTTTGTAAAGAGCAGGCAAGATATTTTCTCTTTTGTTTGTTTGGTTTTTGCAGAAAGAGGTTCTGTTTTGTCTCCTGTTTAATAAGTGTGAAAGGATAGGGTTCAGAGAAAAGCTAGATGCAAGAGTCAGGTAAAGGAGGGCCTAACTATCTGCAGTTTGGTTGGAAACCTGTGCCAAACATCTATATCTCTCCACAGATAATACAAATAATAGAACAGCCCATTTTTAAGGCTTATCACTTAACTCTTTTCCTATGCCCATAATTGACTTTGGTCTACTGTCATTATTAGCAGTGATGTCCTAAGTTTAAACGCTTCAGATAAGATGTCTTTTCTGTTTCGTATTTTATCATAAGGTGGTGGCTGTTGCTAGGCATGCAAGGTCATGGCTGAAATGTCATTATTTTAGCTATCCACACTCAGTTATTTTCATTTGCTGATGAGGATCTGAGGCTAGTCAAGCAATTAAACCAAATGTAAAAATAATTTTGATGGCTCAGTGGTTTCATCATGAGAGTGTTATCCTATTTGGCCAAAGAGTTGAACAGACATAGTGCTGTCTGAAGACAGGAGACCGAAGCATGAACAGGAGCTTCTCACTCTGGTTCGAAGGTACTGCAATAGTGATGTTCCTTGGTAGAAATGAATTACCTTTCTGAGTCAAGGTCTGGTGAATGAGAAGTTTTCATACTATAAAAAGAAGACAAGCTTTTGGGAGTGAGGTTGAATACTATGCAATTTCAAAATTATTTTTGCTTGGTTAAAAGCAGTAAACATTTAAAAAATATCTATACAAGCATAGTAAGTTCAGAATCAATCTGATTGATTATATATTTGGAACTAACAGCAATGAAATTATTTTGAATGTTCTGGGTTTGTGTTTTGCTCTTCTTGTTTGCCCTTGTATGTATAACTGCGTAACATGTACTTCCATGAGGGACCTCTATAGCTCTAATAATTGTCAGATCAGTCAGAGCCGTGGTTCTTCAATATTTAAAAGTGGGAGCTTTCATTTACAGTTCTCTTCCACCATCAACCAGCAATTCAGTTGTGGGAAAATCTCCCTCATGTCTGTATGTGTGATAATGACCCATGAAATGACACTCATGATGGTAAGGGATGCACAGAGAAGAGATATATCACATTTTTCTCTCTGAGATATCCCCTTTCTCATTTCTTGTGGCGTCTTTCTAGACTCTGAAGCAAATGTCATCCAGTGCTGACTCTGCATGGCTGATCTAACTTTGGAAAAAGTTAGCATATTGACTGCAAAGGGATCAAGAGAGCCATGAAAAGAGATTTCTTCTTTTCACAGCCTTTCTGGATGAGACACTTCAGAGTGCATCATAGTACTGTTGTGGAAGCCATAGCAGATTATAAACAGTTGTAGAAGTTCTACTTGATTTTAGTGATCCACAGATTTGCCAATAAAATGTGGCATTTGGTACTGTACAGATTAATAAAGCCAAACAATTTAGCTTTTCCATGTTTGACATAATGTGAACTGAAGTCCTAAATCACTAGAATTACATGAACAAGTACAGGTGGTGTTGTTATGGATATGGTTATGGGCAAAACTTAAGGTTTCATATTTCAGGCATAAGCATGTCCTCAGATTGCAGCCTGTCTTCACCGAAGTCTCAAATACAAAGATAACAGTGTTATTTCCTGAATGAGAGTAAACTGACTCCTGAAACCTAGACTATGCTACTTAGGAAAGCACAGATGGTCAGCAATAAAGGAGAAAACCTTCAAGATACACTTCTGACTTCATTTTTGTGCAACAGGGAAGAATTTTTGGGAAAGGATTCACCCTCTTTTTCCAGTAACATGTTTCAAACCAGGGTTGTGAATGGCTGGAAAATTACCAAACAGTGCAGTGGAAAGAACTTTCTTTCAGTTTGCTTACTTTGATTCTGTGTGCCTAGCCTTTGGTTTCCATGTCATCAGGACGAGTTGTCTCATTTTCTGCCTATTCAAGGATACCTTATGCTCTGCTAACAGCTTTTTTTTTTTTCCTAGAGATGATAGTTGTTCACAGCTGCTATCCTTTCTAGATGCTTGGCAGCCCCTCTCTGTCATGCTGAGAACAAACACCTGGTCATATAATGGAGAGGGTACTGGCCCCTTTGGGAATATGACAACTAAGCACCAGCTGTAGTCACTGGAACAGTTCATCTATCTCCCATTCCTCTCATCATCATTTCCTGAAATGCCTGAAGGAAAAAGGTGACGAGGAGTGGGCTGAAGCAGTTGCTCTGTTAGCCACGGCCTGCTTCCAACTGCCTTCTTTCCACGGGGACTTTGTAAGGTATGTGCACTAAGCCAAGTCGTTTCTGGGAGATGTGGTCTTGACATGTTTGTGCAGTATAGTTTAATCTGTACAGGTTAACCAGGCCCATAACGTGTATTTTTGGTCCTAAAAGATGTGTACCAGAGTAGACTGCTATAGTTAGAAAGTATAGCTAGAAAGACTCGATTGCTCTGTTTTTTCCTAGGTCTTATGCCATTTCTATTTCTGCAATGCTAGAGTATATTTATTACAACTTAAATTTAAAAAAAAAAAAAAATATCACACTTCTCTCAATCACTCACTTTTCAGCTGTAAGCAAGCCCAGCCTGTCAGGACTGATATGCAGGAAATGGGACAAGAATGATGGTTAAAGTCATAGTTAATAAAATGACAGCTTAGGCCTCATCTTGAAACTTTAGGAAAATTTAATCAGACTTTTTGGGTTCACTGAGCTGATTTTCTCTGCCTACTAATATAAATCATTTGACTTAACTTTCTCTATTTTGACAAATAGAGAAAAGGACAGAACACCTCAAAGTAGACCAGTAAGATAACTATCTAGTAGAATAACTATCTACAGATATAACTGTTTCACAGTCCACTTCTCTGATGAGATGATGAGGCAACCGCTAAATAGCTGATTGCTTTCTTTCTATCATGGAGTATTGATCTCATTCATAGCTTGCTTTTCTCGAGATTTTGTGTGGTAGCAAGCCCTTACCTAAGCTGCAGCTGATCCTACTCTGTGGTCTATTTCCCTTCTGTCACCTATTCCTTCTTTCTCACATTCCTATCATGTCCAGTTAGCCACCTCCTACTCCACCAGTTCTTCCTTGCTGCCCTTTCCCTAATTGCTGCTTGCTCAGTGACCTTTTCTTACTATGGCAGTTTTACTAAAAATTTCTGTTAAGTCAGCTCTTAGAATACAAACATGACTGAGGGTTGACACAGCCTGTACATCTCTTTCCCAACTTGGAATGCTTTACTGGAAAGTAAAGTATCCCCCTCTTATTTTGTCATAGCCCATGGCCACACTACTACAGAATTACAGCTTAAGGGGAGCATTTACCTCAGAAATAGAGTTGTGAGTTAGCTCGTGTTTTCCTATTTTCTTACAACTCCAGATTTTCTCTGGTTAGCTGTAGACCGTCTTTTCAATAACTACCAAACACACAAAAAAAATAACATAGATTTAAAAAGGTCACGTTTTTTAGTCACTTTCATGTATCTTTTTTTATTATTGCATATCCACAGGACACTCTTCTTGGGCTCCTACATTCTCTGAAAATCTCCTGTGATTTTCTTTTAGGATCCAAACATTAAGTTTAATTCAGAATGCAGATTATCCACTCTGCAACTGTAGGACTATAGTAGTGTATAGAATGGGATGATCCTCATTCTCTAATCCCAAAATTAATTTTGAACCATCTGAATGTGGAATTTCTTTATCTGCCTTTTTATTTGAATGATTTATTCCATTCAAAATTCAGAAGGCACAAGAGTAGGTTTCCCTTCCATGGTAGTTAGGAAAGAAACATCAGAATAAAATAAAAAGCCATCAGGTTTTTAGACCACATAATTTAGGCCACATACGTTAGGCTACATTTAGGCCACACATTCTGAATTCCTCAATAATCTCAATTTAATCAATAAAAGGAACCCCCAAATGCAGCATACAGGTAAAAATATTTGGTCAAAATATAGAAAAGTGAGCAAGGAAAATAATCCACTTTAAATGGATGGAACAATGAAGGAGAAAAAAAATCTTGATTTTTGGAAGATTAAGCCTGGCGATTCACTGTTACATCTGATTGGTAATAAGATAGCCTACTGTGGACAGCCGGTAGTAGTAGTCAGTGTAGGAGAAATGGAGTTCAACAGTGTATTACTACCATTTTCTTTTAAAGGAACAATGTTTTCACATAGAATCAGTAAAAATGTCCTAGCCATATAGGTATCACAAAATACCGGTTTGCCATCTCACTGACAATCAGCACAACTTTGTCTGAATAAAAGTGGTAATACTATTTGCTGAGGAAACACATTCATTTTTGAAGGTCATTAGGTTTCTCCTCCAAATTCATGTTGTCTGGGCTGTTCTACCAAACTCATATTTGCCTTCCTGGAAAAAGAGTAAGCACTTGCTTTTCGTGCAGTTCAATAAAAGTCTCAGTAACTCCCACTACTGCTGTGATGCATCACAGACCTATTTGGTACTCCCTCTCAAACAGCCTCAAGCCTTTAATGTATTAAGATATTTGCAGTTCATCACACAGAAGTAAATTCCCTATCTCTTTATTGAAACTCAGAACTTGCTGTTAGGTATCATACACCTGGCTATTTTCACATGCCATGTCCCCTGCACTGTTAGCTGGATGTATTAGTTTTTCCTTTCTTCCTCAGTAAGAGATAATCTCCAGTTTCTGTGGATCTTTTCTTTGTGCTGGCATTGGACTGCACATGCTGTGAAGAATGTATATGTTGAGTCACCTTCAAAACGAGAGCAAGGTTTTTCTAAGCAAAGACTGGCAACTACATATTCACAGTAATGACAGTGATGCTGTCTGCCTCAAATTATTATTTTCCTTAGAGATGTCCTCATAATGCACGCGCTTTATAAAAGCATTGTCTGGATCCATCTTGGATCCATTCTTGGTGTGAGCTGACTCTGATAACTGTGGGCTATGGACAATAACCCTGGCAGAGACAGCTGCTTCTGTCAGTCTTGAGAAAGCATGGAAGCACTGGATTGCTTTCCCTTACCAATGGAAGAGGGACTACCTTGCAGCATGAGCTCAGGATGGAGGAAGACCTTTAAGGAAAAAAGTGTTGTGTATACTGCTATGTGCTGTTTTCATGTTATGTAAGAAGTGATGACAAGAGATCTTGCAGTACCCTCAAGGATGCTGAATGGACAGACCCCTGTCTGATGAAGAAAAAGGTGTACAGTGCTTTAAACATCTTTCTAGATGCTTTGTTATCTTGAAGCAGCTGAGTCTCACCTAGAATCTGCAATTTTCCAAGCAGCGTACTTGAAATGTATTTGAATAGTATTTATTGAACAGATGCTGCCAAATGGATGTGGCTACCCTTTGTGTCAGGGGTGCCTTGTAGCTCCTACAGAGTGACAACCAAATAGTCACTACGATTCTCTGAAGATCTGTCCTAGAGCAAATTATTTAAGTCAGTTTGGATTTTGACTGTTCTACCAGTGAGAGCTATGCTCAGAATGGGAGTCTATTATTCAAGAAGATATTTAGTAACATATATTCAGAGGACAAGTGATGAATCTTCTGGTCTGAAATGGCTGATAGTAGACTGAGACACTGAAGTGAACAAGGCTTTAGTAAAAGTTTCTTCCTAGGACATTATAATTCTGGTACACCTGTGAGGGTACCTTAAACATTTTAGTAAGTATCTGTTTGAATCGGGCAGTAATATGCAAATATGTCGAAAGTTTCTGCCAGAGGCATGAAGAGAAACTGCCTTATATGATGTCATTAATATCTTATAAAATGGAGTTTAGTGTTTAAGTAAAGCAATTCATGCTGAGCTATATATATTTAAATTGACTATTTAGCTAGCTGTGAAGAAAAAATATCTCCTTGAAGAAAATATTACTTTTCAGTCTTTATGAAGTTCTTGCCTGCTGAGATCTCTTCTTCAGCTCATTTGACTTCGACGAGTTTCTAAGAGTAAGAAGTATGTTTTGTTGAAGATGTGAGACTTAATAACCATTTAAAGTTAGGTTTGAAGTATGACTATGCAGTATGCCACAGATATTTTGACTTGACCACATCTCCTTATTCAGAGAAAATACTGTTATACTTACAATGAACCTTGTAATTCATAGAATCATAGAACGGCCTAGGCTGGAAGGGACCTTAGAGATCATTTAATCCAACCTCCCTATCATGGCCAGGGACGCCTCTCAACTAGATCAAGCAACACAAGGGGACTGAACGGGAATCGAACCTGCAACCTTGGTGTTATCAACACCACGCTCCAACCAACTGAGCTAACCGTCCCTCTTCTGACTAGGTGATACCTATCTAAAGCAAATAAACAGTCACTGGTATGTACATGTGGGTGGTACTCACCATGAATCTGGACATGGATTTCCCCAGAGTAGCATCTAGGATACATACCATTTTGACCTTGAACTCTCTTAGCAATAACTCCACTTGAGTTGTGCAGCAAGGAAGTTTAACATACTCATTCACAGTGCTCTCATAGAAATGCAACTCTTGATCAATTACTGTCAGTATGACCCTGAACTCTTAATTATTAAATTGTTTTATATTGTTCCTTGTAGAGATGACACTTACTCAAGATACTTTTCACCGAAGGACTACCAATTTTATTTGGCTACTTATTACGTTGATTTACAGGTTGCTTATATAGATTATAGACCATATCTCTTTAGGGCATTAAAATTTATCACTTAGATGCAGCAAATAGCTACAAGTGTGTGGTCGCTTACTGTCCTGTAAACGATCCTATTTGTCACAGCAGTTGCTCAGCTGTGGGGTTGTAACCTTTGAACACTCCATGCTTTCCATAGCAAAACTTGTTGACAGAACACAACTGCCTACTTTTACCTGCCCTGAAATGGATGTGCCAACAGCAGCAATATCCACTAGCTGCTTAATATGATGTTGCTTGTGTTAGGAAATGGGAAAGAGGAATTGTGAGTATATGTGAAGAAAACTGTGAAGTTCAGCCTTCAGATGTGATATTTTTTAAGTCTATCTGTGCTTTGCCAGGAGTTTACAAGCACAAGAGTCTTAAGAATTATGTTTACATTACATATACGTTGAGCTTTTCTTGGTGTCCAGTATTTCCTGCACTCTCTACTCTGCGTGTCCTCCCAAGCAATGTAGGCAGGGGTGAAGTCACTACTTCCTGCCTACTGGTCAACACCAAACAGTTCTGTTCAAATGACTTTCCGTAACCTCTATGCTTACTCTTTCACAAATTCATTGCTTATTTTAGTTTGTGGACATGTCACTTCTTTTTATTTTTCTTGGTCTTAAGTACTCAGCATCCAAAGAGAAGCTAGGGACACTGGCCACCCCCAAGGAAGAGGGTATTTTATTCTAGTCTATCAAAAGGGCAAATATAGGGCCATTCACATGCATTCTTTCTTGAGTTCCTTAACTCTCTCTTCTCCATCAGAAAAGATGCATCACTGCACATTAAGTCCAAGGCTTTGTTTCATCATCATCTTCCCCACTACAGAGACAGAGAGAATTGTTTCTGGATGTCCAGGAAGAGAAAGCAGGAGACACGGTCGAACTATCACCTCCAAGAGGACAATGCATTCTGTCTTCTGGCACAGGAGCTGGTTCCAGGACACCTGCTTTAATCATATACAACATAAACCATTCTGAAACTATAATAATATCTCTTTGCTGCTTCCCTAGCAGATTTAGTTTCTCATTCTTCAGATGAAATACTGTATTTGTGGAACTTACCTGTGACTGTATGACTGGGTGCTGAGGTTATAAAAACTGCTTACCTGCACTTAATAAAGAGCATTTGAAGAATACCTCGGCTATTCAGGTCTTGCCTTCTGAATATATTGTGGGTATGGAACAAATAAATCTGAATTTTTCTTTAAATTTCATCAAAAGCATAGTTTTCAAAAGTCATTAACTTTCTGACAGTCCAGGAGTGCCATCCACAGGATGAAATTCATAATTTTGTGCCACTTCTTTGATGCTTGTGAGGAATGCTTCCATTCTCAGTTGATCCACAAGTGCAATTAAACTGAATTCATTAAAAAATGAAATCTCTCACAAATTTAGAAATTCTGGTATTGGTTGAGAAGAGCAATTACTACACTACACTCAACCCTTAAACGTAGAATAAAGATTTGAGTTGGATATAGACACACCCATATAAACATGAGGACTCTCAGCCTTGAGGAGTTCCCCTGGCCTGGCAACTGCGGTGAGGGGAGGCCTCCGAGACTAGGGTGAATGCACGTACCACAATGCTGGGTTTGGAAAAAAATACTTTAAAAAAATACCCAACATTAAATTCATCAATTTACTTTTGATATCACTTAATCGTTTACATTGCAACCAGATCAAAAATCCTTTCTCTCAGCTAATTTTCCCCTTTCTCCTGGGATCAGTTGACAAGCACAAAATATGATTTAGATCGACAGTTAATAATTTATTTTAAACAGTTTATGTAAAGTTAATGGTACAAATATTCTGCAGTTTGTTCTTCCACCAAAATAACTTAGCTCTGATATATTTTATTTCAAAGACTGTCTGTCGTGATTTAACTTCAGCCAACAGCTCAGCCCCGCCCAGCCACTCTCTCACTGTGCTCAATCCAGTGGGATGGGGAAAAGAATCAGAAGAGTAAAGGTGAAAAACTTCTGGGTTGAGATAAAAACAGTTTAGCAGGAAAAGGAAAAGCTACATCTGGAAGCAAAGCGTGGGCAGACAGGTGTTCAGCCATCTCCAGGAGAGCAGGGCTCTGTCACATTGCTGAGCAAGATATCATGTGGTCTGGGACATCCCGTTGGCCACAGGATCAGCTGTCCTCCCAACTCCTCGTGCATCCCCAGCCTCCTCACTGCTGGGGTGGGGTGAGGAGCAGAAAAGGCCTGAGCACTGCTCAGCAGTAAGGAAAGCATCCCT
>NW_009694918.1:118221-119776 GCF_000703405.1 Apaloderma vittatum
CAACGCTCTTTCTCATCACCAATCCAAAACAGAGCCCCATGCCAGATACTGTGAAAGAAATTAACTTTATCCCAGCCCAAACCAGCACTCTGTCCTATGATGTTGATACAGAATATACTGCTTCTGTATTTGTTGAAATCGCTAGAGGAAATACCCTTTTGCCTAAGGAGAGTTCACTGGATATTAAAACTATGAACATTTGATGGTCTGGGTTATCTAGCTACAATGGTAATGTGTAGAAGATAGATTCCAAAACTCAGATGATGTCTCTGAGGTAACTGTTTAAATAATAAAACAGTAATTTCTTCATACATGTTCAATTATTGAGGGCAATACTATATTAATAAACTACAATAAGCATAGAGGGAAATCTGCAAGTAGAATGGAATATACTTTTTTAAAGGTAACTGTGCACAAGCTTTTGTAAATCCTGCCATGTCTTTCAAAATACCTGTGAGTTAATATTTCCTTGAATATTTTTGTAGTGTGAGGCCACACACAGAAATTACTTAAAACTACATTTATTTCAACATGAGAAACAAATGAAGTGCAGCATCATGATATTTTGAGCTAATCCTAGTAGCCACAGTGACAAAATTGGGCTCTGGTGGGGTCACAAATTTTTTTGAGAGGTCTTGTACCATTAGGGATATTTATACAATAGTTTTGGAATTGCTGGCTGGAGATTTTTTTGAGCCTTCTGCTATTAGTTTCAACAAAACAGATGGACAGCTGCTCAAAGTCTTATTATCAGAAAAAGTTTTCCCTGTGCTTTCCTTTCCTTATTCACTTTTCTTCAATACTGTTTTCTATGGCTATTATGTTTTGCCACCTCTAAACATGCTTGTTTTCCTCCCCTCTGTGTATATTTGTCTAGTTTACTACTTTTCTGTTTCTGCTTACCACGAGGCTATGTGCTGCTCTGAAGGAGTAGGTATGAAAAAGTGATGAATGACCTCAAGTCAGTACTTTCTGAATCTGTTTGTTCATTTCTTTGACCTTGAATGTACTTTATCTTAGTACAGTTGCTAACACAATAATTATCTGCCTACTGTTTGAATTTTTCCCCTACTGTATATTTTTTGTGTAATTATATCAAGAGCATCAGATTTTGGTTCCAGTCTAGAAAATACATTCCAAAAGGATCCAGACAGAAATAATTTTGATCCAGACATAATTTTGTTCTGAGAAGGTTGTGGCATTGATTTGGTTAGAATATTTTTGCAAAAGCTAATCCAAGGAAGTTAAAGACCAGTAAGACTTTCATCTGTCCAGTATACCTTGCAGAATTAAACTTCTATGATTAATTTACCTTCTGTACTCACAGCCAAAAGTAAAGTTGAAGAGGATGGGCTTAAGTGAAATTGTATGTGCATGTAGAAATGTGTTTATTAGGACTGGTCCAAGAATACACTATCCAGACTGTCTGATTCATAACCCCTATCTTTAAAAAAGGGACAAAGGACAATCCGGGGACCTGTAGACCAGTCAGCCTTAACTCTGTGTCAGGTAAAATCATGGAATAGATTCTTCTGGCAGCTGTACTAAGGCACAT
>NW_009694919.1:0-3981 GCF_000703405.1 Apaloderma vittatum
ACCCTCACAGTGAAAAAGCTTTTCCTAATACACATATAAATGCATTATATATGTGATTAACACTGTATAGTGGGAGGCTGTGAGCTTCATCAATAGGTCAACTTCAGTTCAGGGCCTATAATTCAGGCCCTAGCACTTCACTCACTTGCTAGACAAATGCTGGAATCACTGAACTACAACACAAATGCAAACCAGTATCACCATTTCTTAAAACTACACAATGAGACTTTGTTCTTTCAAGGAACACGCACAGCTGATTGTCCTCAGTAAGATGCCACAGGTTCTAGATTCTACAGCAAAGATATTTGTCACCCATATTCCTTTACAGCAATAAGGCAACTCCAGGGTATCTGAATGAGCTCCTTGAACGTTACATACACCACAACTGGCTATTCCTCATGCTTTATAACACCCAAGTGCAGCTATCTATTAATCACAATCACATTTGTGCATTAAATGAGATGATTCTCTAAATGCTTTTCAGGAATAACAATTCAAACACATCCCTGTGCTGAACATTTCCTGACTTCACACACCTCCGTGCATAGTGTGAAACAAGCTGCAGAAATTAGTGAGGGATCCAAATCACTCTAGTCTGTGTGACTTGTTTTAGGAGACATGCTGTCTGCAATCCAGACAGCGTAGAATTTTCTACAAGTATGAAAATACGGAAGGTTATTTCACTGCTCCACTCCTATAAACTTTATTTGTGCCTGTTAATTGAAACTATTTTACTGGATAATGTGTAAACAGTTCACATAACAGTGCTAATTGAAATAATCAAAACTCCATACATTTTTAGTAAAGGTTATGATGATGTTGAAACAATATATTAACTCTGAAACTATGTATTAAAGTTTAATTCTTAAAGATAGCATACCTGTTAAAAAAATTCAGTTCAAATCTAAAACAAAATTTTGTCCTGCTAACATCTGGAATGAAACTTACAGGAAAACGTTCACCAAACACATGCAATTACTTCAAAAACATTAGGTATGGAAAGATAAAAAAAGAATTTCCCAGAAATTACTGCAACTGAAATTACAAGAGAAAAATATTTTTGTCATGTTAATGCCACACAGATAGTATTTATTTTGGATTTGTTTGTTTAAAAGCTTGTTATGTTTTCAGCATGCAAGCACTGTTTGGGTCATTAATAATAATAAGGATGGATGGCTGATTGAAACATAATGAAACAGGCAGGAAATAATTTGAAAGAAAAAGGCAAATATTATTCATGATTAGAATATCAGTCTTAGAAACAACGATGCACTAAGAGCTAGCCATAAGGATTTAGACTTGCACAACTTTCTTGGTGGAGGCAACTGCCACTAAAGAGGTCTACTCTCAGTAAGAACAAAAGTAAAATAAGTTATATGGACTTTCAACATATTTTCAAAATACTTAGAAAGCCAAGATAAGATAAGCCAAGTTATCACAGATGAAACGCCAATGTAGAAAAGCTAACCCTAAAGTAGAAGTGTGGAAGTATATATATTTTTACTTTCATTTACTAGTTCATGACAACATATGGTAAAAAGTAGTATGTAATCAATTCTGAGAGCAAGACTGCAATAGCCGTTGAACATTTTGAGGATCAGACAATATTGATTGATCATAATTCTCACGTAAGAAAGGGCTTCAGTTTCCTTATAATAAGTCAATGGACAAATGGAAGTGGGTTTTGTAAAGAAAACTTGTAAAGTTCTAGGTTTAATTTAAACCTTACAACTCCTTAACTTTTTGATTGTTGTCCTCTCACAGCTGTGGTAACTTTTAGCCAACTATACGCATACATATTTTACAAGTATGCCACAGTAATGATACCAAAACTACATTCTTCAACTACCAATGTCACTTTTTCCCCCCATTTACCTAGGGTACAAACTCAGCTCTCAACCTTCAGATGTAACTGTACTTATCACAAGACTGATAGAATTTTACAGTGGTAATTTGAGAGAACAATAAACAAAAAACAGCCTATAGCATCACCCAAACAAGAGTGAAAACTAGCTGAAAAGATGGTTAAGCATCTTCCAAGACAACAATTCTTAATTGAACACGTGGAATGACAATTCAGTCAAACACTAAAACTAGCAGATACAATCTATGTGAAGTAAGCGACCAGAAGAGCGTTAAGAATGGTAGTAGTATTGTATTAATTTCAATTTATGCAAAGAGAGCGTAACAGTAAGTATTTAAACATTTCTGCTGGCAGTATGATTCCTTTAAGACTACTCCTTTTATACTTAGTAAGTTTCATTTCTACTTATTACATCAAAACTGCTTACACTGGATCTATTTTGCCGCTTTTTGCTTTTGACATTAACCTTTTAGTTGATAGCCCCCGAGCTGCTTGGTGCAGCCATATGAGTATAGGTTATACCAATACTACTGCAGTTACACCGAGCCAAAGCCCATACTAGCATCTATTTCAGACTTACTTCATTTAAGAATTTAGTATGTCAAACACATTACACATCTAAGTCATTTACTATGCTTAAAGAAGATCTATTTTTTTTTCTTTTTTTTTTCTTTTTCATTGGGAAGAGAGGCTAATGCCACAGAAAATAAAAAACAAAGTGTGGAAAAATAATTGGTTATGACCTGCAATTCAGTGTGACCACAGTTCTCTCGAGTGCACATGAATAACTTCTGTTAAAGGAGACTTACTTCTGAGGCAGAACAGAGATAAGATAGCTCTCCAATCTATATATTTAATTGATAATTAAACTGAATCATCTGGCTACATGAAATATGGTGTCTTTTACCTTTCTACAAAGTTCAAAACTCTACTGACCACCATTCATGCTTCTTTCTCTTACAAGACCATAGAATCATAATCACAGTATCATTTAGTATGGGGAAAAAAAACATTTAAGATCAAGTATAACCATTAATCCAGCAATGCCAGGTCCACCACTGGACCATACCCCAACAACCACATCCATACTCTAATTTTAAATATCTCCAGGAACAGCAACTCAGCAACTTCCCTGGGCAGCCTCTTCACTTCACAACCCCTTCCGTGAAGAATTTTTCCTAATATCCAATCTAAACCTCCCCTGGCACAACTTCAGGCCATTTCCTCTTTTCCCGTTGTTTGTTACGTGTGTGAAGAGACCGACCCCCACCTCATTATATCCTCCTTTCAGGTAGTTGTAGAGAGCTGGAAGGTCTCCCCTGAGCCTCCTTTCTTTAGATTGAACAACTCCAGCTCCCTCAGTTATTCCAAAGTTTTGTTAGCAACAACAGGCTGCAAGCCAGGTATTGATCTGCTGGCTCTTCCTGTTTCTTCCCTCATCATTACCTGCAACTGGCAGGACAGGGAGGAACATTATTTGTGCTCCTGATCCCGTAACCAGTCACCCTAAGGCCCTGAAGTTCCTTGATTGCCCTCAGACCTCTGGGTGCAACATCATCACTGCCTACCTGAAAAATCAGTAACAGGTAGTGACGTGAGGGCCACGCCAGGGGCAGGGAACTTTCTCTTCACATAACCCAGGCAGCAGACTTCCCTAAAAGAGGGTCCAGTCTGTACATTGGGCCTCCTGTTCCCTTCAGAAGGGGCCTCCCATGGTAATGGCCTATCTTCTTTTCTTTACGGAAGCAGATTTTGACACAAAACCCAGGCCGACTTGTCCTCCGCAACACCTCCAAGCTGGATGAGCCATCATCCCCATTCTTGGTGGGCTCCACTTGCAGAGCCTCACACCTGTGACACAAGGACACCTGGGGAGCCACAGAGGAGATTCGTCCCCTGTGCCGGGCAGGAGCTTGCATCCATTGCCCCCATCCCCGGTGCTCAGCCAAGCAGGGGCAGGATGGGGAATCCTCCACGTCCTGTGTCCTGTCTGCTGGGGCTGGCCCAGGAAAGGCGAGGTGTGACTCCAGGAGTTGGTCTCTCTCTCTCATACACTCCCTGATGCTCCTCAACCCACTCACTTCCCTCCAGAGCTCTGTCACTGAGCAGGGGAGCTC
>NW_009694920.1:0-1159 GCF_000703405.1 Apaloderma vittatum
AGGAGGTGTGAGGCCCCATCAGTGGGCACCTACCTGTGCTGGGAGTGGTTTTGTGGTTGTTTTAAAGCTCCGATGTGAAAAGCCGTGCAGTGACACACATTGGGGTGCATTTAGAGCTGTTCCCATTTGCAGCCCAAAGACAGGGCTCAGCTGCTTCTGTGGGTTCGGGAGGGCTTCATCTGAGGGCTCCAACTGCTGAGATTTGCTGCTGCTTTGGGGCAGTGTCTCAGGATGAGCAGCTGTTGAAGTTACCACAGGTACAGCCTACGCAGACTGTGCGAGTTGTCCAAAATGTGGACATTTTGGGGCAGAGGTGTGTGACTATGCACAGGTAGCACATTCTGTGCACACTTCCCATGTGTGGTTCTGAGACCTCCAAGCCATCCCAGAACTGTCTGACTGAATTGAGATGTTCTGGTGAAGGTGAACAATTTAGAGGATGTCTGGATGCTACAGCACAGCCTTCTGCACCCCAATGGCCACAGAAAGCTGGACACCAGGTCTTTAGCTTAGACCTCTCCAAGCTCCACTGGCCATGTTGTTGAGTATCATGGATCTTGAGTGTCCCAGAGCACCACTGCCCTGAGTCATGACCCCTACAAGAGGTGGGCAAGGGCTTCCCATCAGAGGTCACTCAAAGGTGGGATGCAGCCAGGACAGGGACGAGCAATGTGAGGAGTGCCCCGCTTGTGTGCTCTGCTGGTCCAGGCAGTGGAGGACATGCAGCTGGGGAGCCAGCATGGCTCTTCCTCAACCTCAAGCTGCTCCTTCCAACTGTCAGCTCTTGTGTTCACGCTCTTTTGTGTAAAAGAGTCCTTCCAGGTGAGACACTGTGCTATGGAAGGTGTGGCTATACAGAGTCTGAAGTTGAGTCCATATTTTGGCCTGAAATTCATAGGGAGTGTCAGCCTTTCTGCAACCACACTCTGGTCTTAAAGAATATTGTTTTAACTATTCTGGTTTTTTCATTCCCCACATAAACAGGAAGTGAAAAGAGATGCAAAAAAAGAGGCGGATTCTATGTTTTGGCAGGCTGGCTGCCCCTCCTCTGCAAGAGCTATTGGAAGATGTTCAGGTTTTCAAGTATGCTGCAAAAAGTAAGGTCTAGAATTGTGACTTTCTCCTTTGTCCACAGACATACCTGTTAAAAATTTCTGTC